>NW_022437005.1:5148775-5235007 GCF_009761245.1 Sapajus apella
CCCCGTGTGTGGGGAGGGTTCCTGGAGGCGGCCCTGTGTGAGCGCTGGTCGGGCCGGAGCCCCGTGGCTCACCCTGGCCTGCCTGCCTCCCCAGCCAGCCTGGGCTCTCGTGTGCTCTTCCCCAAGTCAGGGAAAGTCCTTGAACCACCCAGCTCTGAGAAACGGTGAAAGAGAGAAGGAAGGAGGAAGAAAGGAAAGAAAGAAAGGGGCCAGGCGCAGTGGCTCACCGCTGAAATCCCAGCACTTTGGGAGGCCAGTGTGGGAGGATCACTTGAGCTCAGGACTTCGAGACCAGCCTGGGTAACACAGTGAAGCCCCGTCTCTACAAAAAATCTAAAATTAGCTGGACCTGGTGGCGCACACATGTAGTCTTAGCCACTCATGAGGCTGAGGCGGGAGGATCTCTTGACCCCGGGAGGCAGAGGTTGCAGTGAGCCAAGACTGCATCACTGTACTCCAGAGTGGGTGACAGAAAGAGACCCTGTCTCAAAAAAAAAAAAAAAAAAAGGTTGGGCATGGTGGCTCACATCTGCACACCTGTAATCCCTGCACTTTGGGAGACTGAGGCAGGCAGATCACTTGTGGTCAGGAGTTCAAGACCAGCCTGAACAACATGGCAAAACTCTGTCTCTACCAAAAATATAAAAGTTAGCCAAGCTAACTTTTATGGTGGTGGTGCGTGCCTGTAAGCTGAGCTACATGGGAAGCTGAGGCAGGAGAATCGCTTAAACCTAGGAGACAGAGGTTGTAGTGAGCCAAGATCAAGCCACTGCACTCCAGCCTGGGCAACAGAGAGAGACTCTGTCTCAAAAGAAAGAAAGAGAGGCCAGGCACGGTGGTTCACGCCTGTAATCCCAGCACTTTGGGAGCCCGAGGCGGGTGAATCACGGGGTCAGTTTTGGACTACCTGGCCAAGATGGTGAAATCCATCTCTGCTAAAAATACAGAAAAATAGCTGAGCACAGTGGCAGAGCCTGTAATCCCAGCTACTCGACAGACTGAGGCAGGGGAATTGCTTGGACCCAGGAGGCAGAGGCTGCGGTAAGCTGAGATTTCACCACTGCACTTTAGTTGGGCAACAGAGCAGGACTCCATCTCAGAAAAAAAAAAAAAAGAAAAGAAAAAGAAAAAGAAAGAAGGAAGGAAGCCTGGGCGCAGTGGCTCACACCTGTAATCCCAGCACTATGGGAGGCTGAGGCAGGTGGATCACAAGGTCAGGAGTTCGAGACCAGCCTGGCTAATGCAGGGAAACCTAGTCTCTACTAAAAGTACAAAAAATTAGCAGGGCGTGGTGGCACGCGCTTGTAGTCCCAGCTACTCGCTACCCGGGAGGCTGAGGCAGGAGAATTGCTTGAACCTGGGAGGTGGATGTTGCAGTGGGCCAAGATCACACCACTGCACTCCAGCCTAGCAACAGAGCAAGACTTGGTCAAAAAAAGAGAGAGAGAGAAAGTGGGAGGGAGGGAGGAAGGAAGAAGGAAGAAGGAAAGAAGGAAGGAAGGAATGAATCAAGGCAGGAATCGAGGATGGTGAGGTTCAGGGCGCACGCACTGAGTCCTTACTAAGTACCAGATGCCTTCACTGCGTTATCCTTCCTCATCCTCACGATGAGGCCTCATTATCCTTCCTCATCCTCAGGACTGTTCTCTATGATGAGGCCTCAGGGGGCCGCATTTCAGCTGGAGAAACCGAGAGCTTAGCTGATCTGCCCAAGGACTGACTCTCAGTAGCAGATCTGGATTAACGCAGGTAGGCCTGACTCCCAAGCCTAACCTCCTGACCATGAGGCTCTTCTGCAAGCGCCCTCCTCTCTAGGCCTCAGTTTCCCCATTCATGGCAGTCACAGAGGCTGTTGATGAGGGCCCACTGAGAGCCAGGCACAGTTTTCCACCTGGTCCATTGCACTTACTCCTATTACTGGGCTTGAATCTGTGACCTGGGTTCCACCTGCCCATTCTCACGTTGATGGTTAGTGAGTTTCCAAGTCCAAGGCTCCCTGGGAACACTGCAGACGTCCTCCTCAAACAGGATGGGGAAGAGAAGGTCTTGGCAGAAAGTGCAGTGGCCATGATCTCGACTCACTGCAAATTCCACCTCCTGGGTTCAAGCGATTCTCCTGCTTCAGCCTCCCAAGAAGCTGGGATTACAGGCATGTGCCACCACACTTGGCTAATTTTTGTACAAAATGATACACTTAACAACATCAATTAAACACAAACAAAGGCAGAATTGCAGGAATTGAGAAATGAAAAATAGATAATCCATATAGAAAACAAATTCCAAAATAACAGAAGTGCTTTCTTATCAGTAAGTGTAAATGTATTAAATTATTTAATTAAAAGGGAGAAATCAGTAGAATGGATTTTTAAAAATATGAACGAACTATATACTTACAGTTCTTATACTACCTATAATAGACTCACTTTAGATCTAAAGGCACAAGAGGTTGACAATGAACAGAGAGGAAACATATATTACATGGAAATAGTAACCAAAACAGAGCTGGGGCAACTATCCTAATATCATAAACATGACATTGTATGTTTATGTTATATGTTATGAAAAGGTCAATCCATCAAGAAGCTAGAATAATTATAAACATACATGTGTAACAGTGTAAGCCCCATAATATATACAAAACAAAAATTAACAAAATTAAAAACAGGCAGTTTTATAATAATAGTTGAAGACTGCATCCCCCATTTTCACTAATGAATTATTGAGCTGTAAAGAAACTAGATGGAAGATTAATAAGGAAATAGAGGGTTTAAGTTTCACTGTAAACCAACTAGACCTAACAGACATATGTAGAATATTTCGCCCAACAACAGCAGATTACACATGCTTCTCAATGCACATAAAATATTCTTCAAGGCATGTTAGGCTACAAAATAATCTTCAATAAGTGTAAAAAGGCTGAAATAATACAAAGCATCTGGCCACAATGAATAAAAGCAGAAATCAATAACAGAGGAAAACTGGAAATTTCACAAATATGTGGAAATTAACACACTCATAAACAACCAGTGGATAAAAGAAGAAAACATAAGGGAAATTTTAAAATGCTTTGACTGGGGTTACTCCCTGCTGCTGAAGTTCCTACTACAGATGCAAGAAAAAACTTTTATGCTTTCTGTCTGATTATGGCAGCTAAGATTGAATGCAGCAATACAGAAATTACAAAAACATGGAGGGGCAGATAATTTTTGCAACTCAGAAATAACCTTATACACAGCAAAGAACATTTACTCAAAAAAGAAAAAGAAATCTAAAATCTGAGTTTATGTTAGAAGTGGAAAATTTTTTCCCTCATGCTCTTGCTTTCTGGTTGATTCTACTTTAGAAGCATAAATATCAAAACTATTTTAGATTAAAAGCAAATGACTGATTATATTTTTTTCTTTTGGAGACAGGGTCTCATTCTGCTGCCCATGCTGGAGTGCAGTGGAGCAATCTCAGCTCACTGCAACCTCCATCTCCCAGGTTCAAGCCATTCTTAATTCATGCATCAGCCTCATGAGTAGCTGGGATTACAGGCATGGGCCACCACACCTGGTTAATTTTTGTAGTTTCAGTAGAGGCAGGGTCTTGCCATGTTAGCCAGGCTTGTCTTAAACTTCTGGTCTCAATTGTTCTCCCTGCCTTGGCCTCCCAAAGTGCTGGGATTACAGGCATGAGCCACCACACCCAGTTACAAATGAATGATTCTTTTTTTTTTTTTTTTTTTTTTGAGACGGAGTTTTCGCTCTTGTTACCCAGGCTGGAGTGCAATGGCGCGATCTCGGCTCACCGCAACCTCCGTCTCCTGGGTTCAGGCAATTCTCCTGCGTCAGCCTCCTGAGTCGCTGGGATTACAGGCACGCGCCACCATGCCCAGCCAATTTTTTTTGTATTTTTAGTAGAGACGGGGTTTCACCATATTGACCAGGATGGTCTCGATCTCTTGACCTCGTGATCCACCCGCCTCGGCCTCCCAAAGTGCTGGGATTACAGGCTTGAGCCACCGCGCCCGGCATGAATGATTCTTTAATAAAAATTAAAATAAACAATAAATGCTCTGAGAATAATGAAACAAAAATACAATATACCAAAATTTATGAGATGCAGCAAAAATAATGCTCAAAAAATTTATAGCTATAAATACCTACAAGAAAGTGAGGAGTTCAAATTAATAATTTAACCTTTGATCTTGGGAAACTAAAAAAAGAAAAGCAAACTCAGCCTAGAGCGAGAAGGAAAAAAAGAAGAAAAATTTGAGTGGAAATGGTAGAATAGACAACAGAAAACAATAGAGAAGTCAATGAAACCAAAAGTTCCTTCTTTGAAAAAAATTAAGAAAGTTGACAAATCTTCAGCTCAATTAACTAAGATAAAAAGAGAGGAGATGAAAATCAGAATTTTTTTTTTTTTTTTTGAGACGGAGTGTCACTCTGTCACCCAGGCTGGAGTGCAGTGGCACAATATTGGCTCACTGCAACCACCATCTCCCAGGTTCAAGTGATTCTCCTACCTCAGCCTTTCAAGTAGCTGAGATTACAGGCGCCCACCACCACACCCAGCTAATTTTTGTATTTTTTTTTTTTTAGTAGAGATGGGGTTTCACCATGTTTGCCAGGGTGGTCTCAAACTCCTGACCTCAGGTGATCCACCACCCACCTTGGCCTTCCAAAGAAATTAAAGTGGGGCCACTACTGCGAACCTTACAGAAATAAAAAAGGATTATAAGAGCATATTAAGAATAATTTTATGTCAGCAAATTAGGTAACATAGATGACATGGACAAATTGCTAAACACATAGAAACAAACAAAACTTAATCATGAATAAATAGAAAATCTGCACAGACCTATAACTAGCAAGGAGATTGAGTCGCTAATGAAAAATCTTCCAGTAAAGAAAACCTCAAAACCACATGGCTTCAATGGTGAATTCTACCAAACATGTAAAGAAAAATTAGCAGAAATCCTTCTTAAACTCTTCCAAAAGGTAGAAAAGGAGGGAACAATACCTAACTCATTCTATGAGGCCAATAATAACCCTGATAGCAAAGCTCAGCAAACATATCACAAGGAAAGAAAATAGAGGCCAATATCCCCTATGGATATGGATGAAAAAATCCTCAACAAAGCCAGGAGCACATTAAAAGGATTATACAGCACAGCCAAATGAGTTCCTGGTTCAACATAAGAAAATCAATCAATGTAGTATACCACATTATCAGAATAAAGAGAATAAACTTCATTCCATTTATATGAAATCTTCAGAACAGAATAATCCATTGAGACAGAAATCAGATTAGTGGTTGCCAGGGCCGGGACGAAGGGGGAAATTGGGAGTGACTGCTTAATGGGCCTAGGGTTGCTTTTTGCGGTGCAAAAATGTTCTGGATCTAGATAGCAATGATGGCTGCAGAACAGTGTGAATGTCACTGCCATGTACACTTTAAAGTATATAAGCCACTGACTTGTATACTTTGAAATGGTAAATTTTATATTAATTTTACCTCAATTGAAAAAAACAATGTAGCCATCTAAATCTTATAAATAGAGGAATCGAACAACAAAACAATCTAGAGATGTGCATTTACTTCTTTCTGGTGCCACAAAAGTATTCAAGGACTAAAATGATCAATAGTATATAAAACTTACACACATTTGGTAAATCCTAAAATGTTAGCAACGGCCTTTCAATTGTTTCTTTTCTTCAAAACAAATTCTTTGTCATACTTTGTCATTCAAGTTATATGAGACAAATGGTTCTGAAAAATCCACAGTCTCAGGAAAACAGGGCCTTCAACAGAGAAAAAGATAATACACAGTCCAGGCACAGTGGCTCATGCTTATAATCCCAGTACTTTGAGAAGCTGAGGCGGGATGATCCCTAGAGTTGAAAACTAGCCTGGGCAACAAACAGAGATCCCATCTTTACAAAAAAAAAAAAAAAAAAAAACTTACATTAGCTGGGCATGGTGGCACATTCCTGTATTCTTAGCTGCTTGGGAGGCTTAGGTGGGAGGATCACTTAAGCCCAGGAGTTTGAGGCTGCAGTGAGCTATGATCACACCATTCCACTCCAACCTGGGCAACACAGAGATACCTCAAAAAAAAAAAAAAAAAAAAAAAGAAGAAATACACAAACCAATAACCATGGGAATGCGCTGATTGGCCTGTTAAGAATAGGCGGATAGTAACTACAGTTCACAAAGCATGGCCCAAGAAAGCAGTGATTAACCAGCAGCCTCAGATTGCGCATGCTTCACAAGAACATTTTTATCCTTTCCCTTAAAAACCCCTGATCTAGAAAGGTGACCCTTGAATAGCAGTTCACTCTTTTCCCCAGGTTGCTGGCTTCTCAAAGCTAACTTTCCTTTCACCAAATCTGGTCTCTTGAGTTTTTGGCTTTCAAGCGATGAGTGGCCCGGACCTGAGTTCAGTTACGGCAAGTTTGGATATAAAGTGTACAAGAGAAAAGGGAAGAGGATGCTTGGCGTTTTCTAAGCCAGCGCTAGTGTACGGTTCTACTTTTGCTGTTTTAATTTGTCTCAAACTGCCAGGCCAACCTTCCTGCTTTTAAAAAGCGCATCTCCGCGTTCTTTCTTACATCCAAACGCAGAGATGCTGACAAGGACCCAGACTGCTGAGTTAGTGATGGTGTTTTCCATCCTGAAAAACTTCCTCTGCTGCCCACTGCTGTGAACTTTGATATTAATAGAAAAAGTGCTGTGGTATGAGCAGGAAGTTAGGAGCAAAACAGAAAAAAAAAAAAAAGTCTGGAAACATAGGAAGGATTAAGCATTTATTTATTCAGTGTCGCTGTTGGGTAGCTTAGCGGAGTATGATAAGCCTTTCTTGATATTTTCTTCAGATCTGTCCCAGACACTTTTTATACCAGGCTCCTTACATGAAGGAAGAAATCTGTTGACTCAAGAGTCCAAGGTCCTAACTGACAGCAGTTTCTTTTATTTCTCATGACTGCACTCTAGCCTTGGCAACAAAGTGAGACTCTGTCTCAAAAGCAAGCAAATAAACACAATCATAGGCACATGAGGTGATAAATGTCAGTCGGCCTGATTTGATCATTCCACAGTGTATACATTACATTGTGTCCCATAAATATATACAACTATTATTTGTCAATTAAAAGTAAACAGTGCCACAGTGAACTTACGTGTGCATATGTCTTTATAATAGAACAATTTATACTCCTTTGGGTATATACCCAGTAATGGGATTGCTGGATCAAATGGTATTTCTATTCTAGATCCTTGAGGAATCGCCACACTGTATTCTACAATGGTTGAACTAATTTACACTCCCACCAGTGGTGCCAAATGCCCATCAAGGATAGGCTGGATAGAGAAAATGTGGTACATATACACCATGGAATACTGTGCAGCCATAAAAAGGATGAGTTCATGTCCTTTTCAGGGACATGAATGAATCTGGAAACCATCATTTTCAGCAAATTGACACAAGAACAGAAAACCAAACACCCCATGTTCTCACTTATAAGTGGGTGTTGAACAATGAGAACACACGAACACAGGGAGGGGAACATCATACACTGGGGAATGGGGGCTAGCGGAGGGTTGGGGGGTGGGTGATTGGGGGAGGGATAACATTGGGAGAAATATCTAATGTAGGTGATGGGGGGAATGGAGGTAGCAAACCACCATGGTATGTGTATACCTATGTAACAATCCTGCAAGAACTGCACATGTACCCCAGAAATTGAAGTATAATAAATAAATAAATAAATAAAAATAAAACAAAGTAACTTCCTATCCTGGAAAGGATCCTAATGGGGAGTTAGCAGTCTGATAGTGATACATAGGTGAATTTTAGATCACTCTGGTCCTCCTCACAGGACATGTTTTGGGTGGAAATGTCATGTTTTAGAAGGAATTCCACTTTGCCTGGAGAATAATAAAATTTTTTTACCGCCCACATTCTTTTGGCATTTGCCGGGGTGAGGGCCTTACTCACCACCCTCTAGCTCCACTTCCAACCATATCAAAAAGTAGTGGCCACATGAGAGGTTAAAAATCAAATTCTGCCCAGGCACGGTGGCTCCTGCATGTAATCCCAGCACTTTGGGAGGCTGAGGTGGGCGGATTACCTAAAGTCAGGAGTTCAAGACCAGCCTGGCCAACGTGGGGAAACCCCATCTCTACTAAAAATACAAAAATTAGCCAGGCCTGGTGGTATACACCTGTAATCTCCGTTACTCAGAAGGCTGAGGTTACCGTTTCAGGGAGCAGGGAGAATCACTTGAACCTGGAATGTGGAGGCTGCAGTGAGACAAGATTGTGCCATTGCACTCCAACCTAAGCAACAAGAGTGGAACTCGGCAAAAACAAACAAACAAACAACAACAACAAAAAACAACTAACGTAAACATGCAATGAAAGGAAGTTAATGTGAAGAATGTGAACCAAAAAACTACGCGTTGGGCAAAAGTTATATTCAGAAAAAATGTTATAGCCTCATATAAGTAAGGGGAAAATGTATGTATGTGCACATTACCAATTTTATTCAAGTGGTAGTAGAAAAAGGAATAAATTAACAAGGAGTCGTATTGTACTAGAAACTGCGATGGTATTTTGATGTAGCTACTTGAGTAGGCTTCAGTCCTCAGTTATTCCATCAAACACTAATCTGGTGTTGCTTTGAAGGGATTTTGTAAGTGTAATTGCAGTTCATAATCAGCTGACTTTAAGTCACATTATCCTAAGTAAACTGGGTGGGCCTGATTTAATCAGTTGAAAGGCCTTAAATGCAGGACTGAAACTTCCCTGAAGAAACTTCACACATGGGTAGCAGTTTCATCCTCTGCCTGCAGTGTTCCAGCCTGCATGTAGGAATAAACCTGTTGCTATATATCTGTTAAACTAAAAATATGGGAGGAATAAGGTCCTGCTCAACAGACCAGACCAAACCAAAATGGAGTGACTCATGCTAAGTGTCACATAATCAAACAGAAATTTTGAGGAAGCAGATAGATCCCCAAACCAACCAGGTTTTTCTGAAAAAAAGATTCACAGCAACCCATCAGAAAGAGCTCAGCCTACGTCAGTCAGTGTAATCAGGAAGTTCCCCATGCTTTAACCTACAAGTAACTTAATGTTAACCAAGCAGTGCTTTTTCTATTGCTCTGTTTCTTTGTTCCCACCTCACAAAACCCACTGGCCATTCCCCTGTGGATTCTGCCATTGCCCCAATGGGAGAGATTTATGAATCATGAATAAAAGCCCATTGGATATATAACTAAACTTGTTGCAATCTTGTGTCTTGACATCTGCCAGGAGTCCTGTATCTCTGGTTGAACCCTGACTGACACAAAGGCCAAGCATGCCTAAAAATCATTAAGCTCTGTGAAAACCTTCTACCAAATTTGCACAAAATGTTTAACTTCCTATGTTTTTAAAGCACTCCAGAATATTGGAAAAACTAAAAGATTCTAATAGCGTGAGTCTAACATTACTATAGTTCCACAAAATATCAAAAATATAAGTATAGATCAATTTTTTTTTTTTTTTTTTTTTTTGAGACGGAGTTTCACTCATGTTACCCAGGCTGGAGTGCAATGGCGCGATCTCGGCTCACCGCAACCTCCGCCTCCTGGGTTCAGGCAATTCTCCTGCCTCAGCCTCCTGAGTAGCTGGGATTACAGGCACGCACCACCATGCCCAGCTAATTTTTTGTATTTTTAGTAGAGACGGGGTTTCACCATGTTGACCAGGATGGTCTCGATCTCTTGACCTCGTGATCCACCCACCTTGGCCTCCCAAAGTGCTGGGATTACAGGCCTGAGCCACCACGCCCGGCCAGTATAGATCAATTTTATTAAAAAGGCACAATAACCTTCAACGGATGTTACCAAATAAATATAGCAGTAGCATTCAATACAAATATTTTGTACCAAGTTGTTTTTATCCTGACAATGGAAGCTTGACTCAAAAGCATATATACAATCAGTGTAGCACACTAATGGGAAAACATTTATTCTAATAGATCCTGAAAATCATTTTTATCATACAGTTTTCACCCCCAACAGTAAGCTTGGAATAAATGGAAATTAAATTTAATAGAAATTATAATCCCAGCACTTTGGGAGGCTGAGGCAGGCGGATCACCTGAGGTCAGAAGTTGGAGACAAGCCTGGCCAACATGGCGAAACCTCGTCTCTACTAAAAATACAAAAAAATTAGCCGGATGCAGTGGCACATTCCTGTAGTCTCAGTTACTTGGGAGGCTCAGGCAGGAGAATCACTTGAACCCGGGAAGCAGAGGCTGCAGTGAGCTGAGATTGCACCACTGCACTCCAGCCTGGGTGGTGGAGCAAGACTCCATCTCAATTAAAAAAAAAAAAAAGAAAGTATTTACCAGAATTTAACATTCTACTAAATATAAATTAACCTTAGAAATATTTATAATACAATTTAAGAATTAGTTAAAAGATGCCCATTATTTCTATTTAGCGACGTACTAGAAGCTGTAGTGCTTCCAGGATTACCGATAAATGAGGGGCATGATATTAAAACAGACAAGAGTCAACATATATGTATTTTTTCATTTTTTCAGATGATTTATGAACAAAGTCAAAGCAGTGTCCCAGCCTAACCAGTAGTTTCACTAAGTCAGGTTTATTTTATTCATTGCAACAAGCAGTCCATTCACAGGAAAAACAAAGGTAAAGATTTAGTAATTCTAGGACTGTGAAGAAGGATGAAATTTAGTCAAAATTCAAACTCAGCAGGTTTTTGATAGGCTCAAAATAAAGCAGAGCTATGTGTAAAAGGTCATCACCACGTTTGGACTGGAAAGTGGGCCTAGGGTTTTATGTTCTTGGAAACTACAAAGTTAAGAAAGATGTAAAACGTTGTGTCTGCAAACCTCTGTTCTGAAGCTCTGCATCAGGGTTGGAAACTGAGGCTGCTTCTCTGTGTCAGAGTGACTTAGATCCCCCAGGAAACAGTGGGATGTTCGTACTGATTTAATTTCAAATAACAAAGCTCCTGGCAGTCTGTAATTATTTAGAACGAAGTTTCTCCGTAGTAAGAAAGCAGTAGTTACTCAAAGAGGGGGTTGTTAATGACATTTCACAGCTGTAGCTTGTTCATAGAAGACAAGTTGTCTCCTCCAAATTTGCACCTGCCTTTATCTATGTCTGTTATCCCTGTTTGACAAACGTCCAGACTGACTTTTACTTTCTCAGCCTGAATTAATTTTTACTTTCCCAGTAATTATAAAACTCTAGAAAATCGTTAGCACCACAAAAGAGATTTCAGCAAGGAGTCAGATGAAAAAATACAGTCAAAACTTGATAGTTTTTGTGTTTGACAAACTTAACAGAAATGATGGGAAAGGACTCCCTAATCAATGAATGGTGCTAAAGGGGCTAGCCATATGCAGAAGATTGAAATTGGATCCCTTCCTTACACCATATACAAAAATGAACTCAAATGGATTACAGACTTAAATGTAAAACACAAAACTATAAAAACCCTGGAAGACAACCTAGGCCCTACCATTCTGGACATAGAACAGGCAAAGATTTCATGATGAAGACACCAAAAGCAATTGCAACAAAAGGAAAAATTGACAAATGGGATCTAGTTAAACTAAAGAGCTTCTGCACAGCAAAGGAACCTACTAACAAAGTGAACAGACAACCTACAGAATGGGAGTAAATTTTTGCAAACTATTCAACTGATAAAAGTCTAAAATCCAGCATCGATAAAGAACTTAAACAAATAAATTTATAAGAAAAAAAAAAAAACCCATGTGGGCAAAGGACATGAACAGATACTTTTCAAAAGACAACATACATGCGGTCAACAGTCATATGAAAAACAGCTCAACATCAATGATCATTAGAGAAATGCAAATCAAAACTACAATGAGATACCATCTAACATCAATCAGAATGGCTATTTTTAAAAAGTCAAAAAATAACATGCTGGCAAGGTTGGAGAAAAAAGGGGATGCTTATATACTGTTGGTAGGAGTGTAAATTCATTCAACCATTGTGGAAGATAATGTTACAATGCCTCAAAGACCCAAAAACAGAACTACCAGCCCAGGCATGGTGGCTCATGCCTGTAAGCCCTGCATTTTGGGAAGCCTAGGCGAGTGGATCACCTGAGGTCAGGAGTTCGAGACCAGCCTGGCCAATATGGTGAAACCTCATCTCTACTAAAAATATAAAAATTAGCTGGGTGTGGTGGTGCACGCTTGTAATTCCAGCTACTCCGGAGGCTGAAGGAGGGGAATCACTTGAACCCAGGTGGCAGAGGTTGCAGTAAGCTGAGATCATGCCACTGTACTCCAGCCCAGGTGAGACTCAGACTCAAAAAAAAGAAGCCAAAAAAATTCAACCCAGCAATCCCATTACTGGGTATAAACCCAAAAGAATATAGATTGTTCTATTATAAAGACATATGTACACATATGTCCACTGCAGCACTATTCACAATAGCAAAGACATAGAAGCAACCTAAATGCTCATCAGTGGTAGACTGGATAAAGAAAATGTGCTACATTCTACACAGAATGGAATACCATGCAGCCATGAAGAAATAATGAGATCATGTCCTTTGCAGGAACATGAATGGAACTAGGGGCCATTATCCTTAGCAGACTAATGCAGGAACAGAAAACAAAATACCACATCTCACTTATAAGTGGGAGCTAAATGATGAGAACACATAGACACATAGAGGGGGACAACACACACTGGGGTCTATGGGAGGGTGAAAGGTGGGAGGAGGGAGAGGATCAGGAAAAATAACCATTGAATACTAGGCTTAATACCTGAGCAAAGAAATAATCTGTACGCTAACCTCCATGACACAAATGTACCTATACAACAAACCTGCACATGTACCCCTGAACTTAAAATAAAAGTCAAATTTTAAAAACTAAGTTAAAAATTAAAAAAGGAAAATATCACTAAGGGAAGTACTATTTAAAACAACAAAAATATCAAGAGCCTAAAAATTAACTGAATAAAAAAAAATACATAGCACTTACAGGAAGAAAATTAACATTTTTACTGAGAATATAAAAGAAGTCAAGAATAAATATAAAGATTACATGGTTTATTATTAATAAAGTCTCAATTCCCCCTCAAATATGTCTAAATTCCATTATATTCCCAATTAAATCTAAAAAGAATCGTAAGAGTTTTCATAGACTAACTCTAGTTTGTGAAGAGGAGAAACTCTATGAATAGTAAATAATTTTTTGAAGCAGGACAATAGGATTGATTAAAGATATTTATAGAACTTTTACAATAATCAAGTCAGACCTTTGTACACAAGAGAATTCAGGGTATGCTAAATAAAGGTGGCCTTTCAACCAGTGTGGAAAAGATGAGTGACCCAAAACTGTACTGGCACAAGGGATGGTTGCCCACTTGGAAAAAGTAAACTTCAGTCTGTCTACCATTTAGAAATATAAATGCCAAATTAACTGAAAAGCAAAATAAAGCAGACAAGGATTTACATATTAGAAGAAAATATAAGAAGAAAATGTTTTGATTTTGGAATAGTGAAGAACTTTAGCAAGTCAAAGATCTCAGAAGTCCTAAAAAATACTAATGTATTTGACAAAACAAATCTATAAATCATTTATTAGACAATAGACAATATATATAAAGAAAAGGCAAGGACACCCTGCATTATCCAAGTGTAAGGAATATGTAAAGAAATCTGACATTACAGCAATGAGAAACTATTTAATAGAAATTATCCAGTGAGAAATTATCCAGTAAAAAAGTGGCAATGCACATGAATGACTGAGTCGTGGAAGTACCTACCAACACTTAACCCAGGAAGAGCTAGTCTTAATAAGAAGTCAGGAAGAGGCAAAAATTAATTAATTAATTAATAAGTAAGTAACTAACTAACATCAGTCTTGTGTGTTTGATCTGCAAAACTGGGGAGTGGTGGAGAAAGTCATACTTTGGTGGGACAGTCAACTCTCATGAGGGAAATTTTGGTAATATCTTTTAAAATTCAAAATATGCATAGTCTTAAATCCAGTAATTTTACTTTGTATCTGTCTTCACAAAATACTGACACATGACTAGGAATGTTGATTAGCTCTGTTAAAACAATAATGGTGTGTGTCTATGTTTTATATATTTTTTAAAAAAACACTTAAAAAGAATTAAGTCAATTCACAAATAATGTTAAGGTCCTCAAGATGTATAAATGAGTAAAACCCATTACAGAATAATTATATTGTATTCAAACTTTAAGAAAACTATATATTTTATATGGAGTTAAATTGCAGAGAAAGATAAATGTTTCCAAAGGCTTCACATACGCTATTTTTTATTTTTATTTCTATTTTTATTTTAGAGATGGGGTTTTTCCATGTTGCCTAGGCTGGTCCCAAATTCCTGGGCTCATGCAATCTGCCTGCCTTAGCCTCCCAAAGCACTAGGATTATAGGCATGAGCCACCGCGCGCCTGGCCTGCACACACACTAACAGTGATTATTGCTGAGGATTATGGGAGCCACAGAAATGGGACTTCCCCTTTTTGTACAATTCAAAACGTTATTCTTAGTTTTCACTATAAGAATTTCAGTTTTATGCATAAAGATTTGAAAATAACTTGTATTTATAATTACAATGTTCTATTAAAGCTAGGGGATTTATATCCTTACTAACAGAAATACAGCAAGTAAAATTTATGTAGTCTAGGTGAACAGAAGATGTCACTACTAAAAGAGTAGGGTTCATTGAAAGTGAAAGGGGAATTTTGAGTCAATTAATTTAGATAAATAATACCATGCATTTACTCCATCACTTCCAAGAGAGAGAAAAGCCAGAGGCCATGTGGACAGGAAAGTGGGGCCTGGGGGAAGGAAGGGGTACATGAAGTTTTGGGGGTCGGGTAAGGAATTGGGGGAAATGGGTTGAAAAAGTGGCCGAGGGAGAGGGGATGAAGAAGGAGATTGGGGAAGGAGAGGGAAGAGATGAGAGATGGAACTGTGTTTTTGTTAGCAATTCAAATAAGAACCAAGACATCTCAGGAGTGTTCCCAAGGAATGTCCAAATGCTCTGCCTTCCAGAAGCAGGTGCTGATCTATTTCGGGAACTCTGTGGACATACTTAGCAGTCTAAATCTAGATTCTGGGTTGAATTCCCACACTCGGTTCACCCAGATCTGGCCTCCAGCAGCAGGACCAGAAGCGGCAGTGACAAGGAAAGGCAGAAGCAGCAACCAACTGGGCACCCCTCTTCATTGAAGATGCAGCCCCCAAGTGGCTCTGCAGGCCCAGGCCCCTGTTCGTTCCATTCAGAAAAACACACAGCAGTTAACTGCATCTGCAGTGCATCTGAGAAGGTAAACGCACTTCATCTCCTGTTCATTGAGGGACAAAGGTATGTGGCCTATTGACTCTCTTTTTGGGGTCTACAATGAAAAAGGAGGGGAGAGCAGAAAATGGGTCACTTTACCTTGTCCATTCTATGTTCCCACAAGGCCCTACCCTTAGCAAACCACAAAGGAAGGCTAGGTTTGCATTTGCTTGAAGAACAGGAAGGTGGAGGAGAATCCAACAGATGCTCTTTATTTTCTATTTAGCCGGGAAAAAGCAAAAACCTGGCTCCAAAGCAGTCAGAAACAGAAGCTGGAAAGGAAGCAAGTGATGTGAGTTCTTGAGGTCCTCCGAAGAGATGCCTTGGAGACAACAGAAGTAAATGACCCTGTAAATTTTCTTTATCCTACTGGGCACCTTGATGAGAGCACTTGAAGCAGAGGCCTTGCACAGGTGATGGGGAGGAACTCTTCCTGGATTAGACATGGAAAACCCACCAACCACAGAGATGCAAGCTTCAAATGAGCATTATCTGTGCTGCTGGTATCCTAGTGGGGTGGGAATCAGAATGCAATGACCTCCGTGTATGTTATCACACAGGTAGAAGTTTCTAAAACTATGCTGTAACCAGCCCCCCTGTGCAGGTAGTGAGCATTTAAAATGTGGTGAATTGAATTAAGATGTGCTGTAAGGGTAAAATGCACACCAGATTTCAATGACTTGGTGTGAAAAAATAATATAAAATACATAAAATATTAATAATTTAGAATTATAATATTACATTAATAATTTAGAATTATAAGTTGAAAAAATATTCTAGTAAAATGTTTTTAAAACTTTTATTTTCAGTTCAGGGGTACACGTGCAGGTTTGCTATATAAGTAAACTCATATCACGGGGGTTTATTGTACAGATTATTTTGTTACCCAGGTACTAAGCCTAGTACCCAATTGTTATTTTTTCTGATCCTGTTCCTCCTCCCAGCCTCCACCTTACAAGAGGCCCCAGTGGGTGTTGTCCCCTTTTTTGTGTCCATTTGTTCTCATAATTTAGCTCCCACTTTTTTGTTGTTGTTGTTCTCTGAAGTGAATGAATTGAACAAAACCACTTTTTTTTTTTTTTTTTGAGACGAAGTCTCACTCTGTCACCCAGGCTGCAGTTCAATGGCATGATCCCGGCTCACTGCAACCTCTGTCCCCTGGGTTTACCAATTTTCCTGCCTCAGCCTCCCGAGTAACTGGGACTATAGGCAACCACCACCACGCCTGGCTAATTTTTGTATTTTTAGCAGAGACAGGGTTTCACTACATTGGCCAGGCTAGTCTCCAACTCCTGACCTCAGGTGATCCACCCACCTTGGCCTCCCAAAGTGCTGGGATTACAGTCATAAGCCACCGCTCCCAGCCAGCTCCCACTTATAAGTGAGAACATGTGATATTTGGTTTTCTGTTTTGTGTTAATTTGCTAAGGATAATGGCCTCTAGTTCAATCCATGTTCCCACAACAGACATGTTCTCGTTCCTTCTTATGGCTGCATAGTGTATTTCATGGTGTACATGTACCACATTTTCTTTATCCAATCTGTCATTGATGGACATGTAGACTGATTCCATGTCTTTGCTATTGTGAATGGTGCTGCCATGTGTCTTTAGGTAGAATGATTTCTATTCCTTTGGGTGTATACCCAATAATGAGATTGCTGAGTTGAACGGTATTTCTATTTTTAGCTTTTTGAGGAATCACCACACTAATTTCCACAACGGTTGAACTAATTTAAACTCCCACCAACAGTGTATAAGCGTCCCCTTTTCTCCACAACCTCTCCAGCATGTTATTTTTGACTTTTTAAAAATAGCCATTCTGATTGGTGGTAGATGGTATCTCATTGTGGTTTTGATATGCGTTTCTCTAATGATCAGTGACAATTAGACTTTTTTTTTCCATATGCTTTCTGGCCACATGTATGTCTTCTTTTGAAAAGTGTCTGTCCATGTATCCCAGTAAAATTAATTTTGCTTGCTTCTCTGTACTTTTAGAAGTATGGCTATAGAAAATGTATGATTGTACATGTGGCTCAGATTATATTTCTATTGGACAGCACTGTCTGGCCTCTAGAAAGTGCTCTGATTCAAGAGGTTATAAAGAAATTCTCTGAGTCAATAAGAAAAATAGAAAAAACCAAATGGGCAATGAGCACATGGGAACTCACTCAGTGGAAAGGAGGGAATGGAAAGCCAGGCCACTAGAGCCCACTGGGGACACAGGACAAGGCCACAAAGCAGAGACAGCCCCTCCAGGAAGAGCAGCCAGGCCTTGGGAGGACATGGCCGTAGGACCAGATCCAGGGCGGACATGTGGCTTGAGTCACTAACTGCTGGCTCATCTGGCAGGTGTGGGCAGCAGCCAGGACCATGGCTTTACCGGGTCCCCCCGATCTCTGCCCTCAGCTGTCTTGCAGCCTGGGTCAGGCACCTATGCAGCTCCAAGGCAGGCAGAGATGCAACACCCATATCCCCTTTCTAGGCAGGGCTTGCTGCCCCAGCTGTAGTGAGTGCGGCAGCAGATGGCCTCCAGCCATCAGCAACTTCAAAGAGCTGCCTTCTCTGAGTTCCCATAAACTAGTTAGGGACTTCACAACTGCAGAATTACCACCCAAAGATTAAAATAATGACCTGAAGAAAGGAATGAGTCAAAATTACACATTCCTGCAAGTGGTTTATTGAGAGCTGATGTGTCAACCAAAAAACAAACCATAATGATGGGAATATTGATGATTTCCACAGACAAAAAAAATTTAAATAAGATCAATCTTTACATACTAATTAGAAGCACCTACAAGATGTATCAAGCAAAAAGAGGATGAAGAACAGTGTGTGGTTGGTTTGGTACCATTTGTTTTAACAGAGGCTAAAGAATATATATGTGCTGTACACATGTTTAGATTCTATGTGTAGTCTTATGTACGTGTGCTTACACCACATGTATGTGCATATCTAACTCTGCATGATCTCTGGAAAGAGAAGTCAACACTGGTGTCACTAGTGACTGAGGAGGGAAGTGGTGGCTGTGGGACAGGATGGGAGGGACACATCCCTACATAATACTTCATACCTTTTAGCTTTGAACCATGTGCAATTATTATCTACTGAAAAATAAGTTAAAAACTAAAAATCAAATACAAAGAAAAACAGCAGCAATAAACCATTAAAAACATACATTCATTTTATCACAGTCCACAGTATACTGGGAGCTGTCCATTTAGTACTGATGGCTTATACTGTCATATGATTAAAAATAATAATAATCTCATGAGTTCCTCTCAACCTCAATTTCTAATCTCAAATACACATTTCAGAAAGACACGACTGAAGAATAGCCAGAGCTGTACCTATTCTTAAATGAAGCCCCGTGGAGGTCTCAGGTCTAACAGTCATCCCGGCTGAGGCTCCTAGTTTGGGCGAGTTGGTCCTCGAGCCCTTGGCCAAACTTGGCAGCAAAGAGTGAGGCGATGAGGTCATCTCCAGTGTTTAGAGCCAGGTCGTACGCTGTCTGGCCTCTTGTATTCTTCTTTCGGATGCTTGCATTGCATCTGCAAAGGAAACGGAGAAATGGAGGTGCACTGACGGACTTGAGCATGTGATCCTAAGAGCTTGACTCTTCCCTGCCGTGGAGGCCAGTCTGAGCACCTCCTGGTCCCACCTCCATAAACCTGTCCCCAAGAGGCCACCATGACTTCAGCTCTCTGGGGTGGCTCTATCCTGACGCCTTTAAAGAGGCTCTGTGATTTCAAAATGTCCAATTGCTAATCCTGGCCATTGGTTCCCATTGCATTAAAGTCCTACAACCAAGTGTGTTTAATGGGAGCAACACTTTCATTGTGCTTTGAAAAGCCCTTAGTGCCCCGGGAGCTATGGTGGGATGGTGGTTCCCACAGACAGGGACAGCAGTTCACGAACCAAGGCTCCTCTTAAAATCATCACAGGCCTTTAGAGAGATCCCTGTGGCCCTCAAAAGTATCCATCAGAGGCAAGGGGACATACCCCAGTAAAGTGGCGATGCTCTCTTTTCCTGCAAGACCAAGCAGAGTTGCTTCATGAAGAGCTGTATTTCTGAGCCTAATTAGAGGGAAAAAAAAGAATCCTGGATAAATCCTTAGTTAGCATCATCAGAAAACTGGAGAGACTGCATGTGACCCAAGGTCTTGGTTTTGCTCACTGACCTATTTAACCTGGGAAAATCTCTTGAGTCCCCTCTCTGCCCTTCTCTTGAAGGAATACTGGGATGGAGGGTAAGCTTTGATACTAGAGAGTGAAAAGGTTATAAACACATTCATTTTTTAATGCCAGAAACCCACAAGGATGTGGTTGGTAGTTGATTTAATAAATGCTAATAAATACCATTTTTCTAAATTGCCTGCAAGAGTTTATGCAACATATTGGTGGCAGGAGTGAAGGAGGGCAGGAGTCATGACTGAAAGTGGAAATGAGATAGGCATTGAAGGTCTGAACTTTCTCTGCCCCTGCTCCCTTCTTTGACGCCGTCTCTTTTCCCCCACACCTGCAGATATGCCTGCAGCCATGCATTTATCCCAATGGAGAAAAAGGATAGTGGCTTCTTCTCTTGAAGAAGACAAAGAGAGCATTTGGTGAAAAATCACAGGGAAGGCTTCCACTTTTTGGAACCGGGGGTCCCAGTCTGGGAGTAGCTCCATTTACCCAGAAAGCCTCTTGGTTGACAAAGCCCTTCTCTTATATACAGAATTACCAGTCATCTAGTCCATTCTCCTTTCTCAAATGTGAATGGACAAGAAAGGCTCACAGACATCTGAGAAAAACCTGCAGAACCAAAGATAAAACCAAGACACACAAACACAAGGAATTTAAAACAAGATAAAAATCCAACTGGTATCTGCAGAATAATTCAAGACAATATTGTACAAAAATATGAGACTATAAAAAAGAAACAATCAGAACAAAAGTAGCTCCTAGAAAGAATAAATATGATTATTGAAATAAGGATTACTCAATAGGAAGAATGGAAAACAAAGTTAGGAAAATCTCCCAAAAGATAGAAGAGAAAAAGATAGATGAAACTATGGAAAAACAAAGAAGAAAGAGACAGGGAATTGATTCTAGCAGTCCGCCATCTACCAACTATTACTCTATAATAGTTCTAGAAAGAGAATAGAAAAATGGAGGGGAGAAAATGCCAAAGAGATAATAGGATAAATTTTTCCTAACCTAAAGAAAGACATGACTTTTTAAATTGAAAAGGTCAACTAGGTGAATCAAAAACAGCACATCTAAAAATACCCTTGTGAAATCTCAGAACATCAAGGATAAATGCTTTCAGAAAGAACAAATAAACAGATCGCAAATGAAGAATATGCCATAGAATGTTCACGGCTATGCTGTATGCTAGTCTATTAGTCCATTTCACACTGCTGATAAAGACATACCCAAGACTGGGCAATTTACAAAAGAAAGAGATTTAATTGGACTTAGTCTGGAAAAGACTCCATTTCCTCCTTATCTTTCATCGTTTCTTCCTGACGGGTGGCATAGAGCTTAACTGTCTACGTTAATTTGTCACTTCACCCCTGTGCTTCCTTGGATTTTTATAAGGCATTTACCATTTGAACTGGGATATATTCACAGGGTTGCCACATCTCCTAAGTAGACTTATGATCTTCTTTCTTCACTATTCTCCCCAAATTGAGAGAAGGGTATTCATTCTATTTATTGCATGGGGCGTTTGCTGGTGGTTAGATTTTCTGTGCTGGCTGCTTCCTATGTAGCCACAGTTCCGTTTTGGAAAATGCTGAATGGTGACTCTGCATGGAATTTGTATTTTAAAGATACAAACAACTCAAACTACTTACTCGAATCTAAGTGTCATGATAAGATACATTCTCTCCTTAAATTACCTAATAGAATAAATGTCCACAGTTGAACCACTCAGAAGTAGACTGATGCGTGCATCTTCCTTACCTGGCTACTGGGGCACAGCCAGGCGATGGCATGTTTGGAATCACCAATGCAGTGAGGAAGGGCAGCTCTTGTCCAAAAGCAAACAGCATTTCTCTGGGCCTCTCACCTAGTGAGATATTGAATCTGAGCTTCTGCAATCTGGTAGTAAGAGGCATGAGCTTTGGTGGAGGATGTGAATTTCTCCGAGCCATTCCCTTTTGCTGAATATGAGTTCATTCTGGTACGAATGATACAAACATGGAACCAGGAAATTAGGAAAGAGCTTTCTGCCACCTGCCCAGCTACTTAACGGAAGTTATCTGGTGTAGAGACCACCAAGCCTCCACTAGCCAAACATGCTGGGATGGAAGAGAGCATTTTAATTCTTGTTTGCTAAGGAACAACTCTCTGAGCCTCTTTTATGGTAAAGACAGATCTCTGGATGACTTATGCCTAAAGGCAATAGGATGCATGGAACTTTGAGATCATGCTCCTGGGTCTCCAGAAGTCTAGCTATGGGGCAGAGGCTGGGGTGATCCAGGCCCAAACTCTTGAAACTAACAGATATAAATCAGACTTGGCTCTCAGGGGGAAATGCTTCTTTCCTCTACTGGCATGCACTGGAAAGGAAGAAGAGATCCTGTGCTCTATTTGAGAGAGGGCCAACGCTTTAGCTTTTCTCCCCGCAACCATGTGAGCTACATACTGCTCGCAGTCGCTATGATCACGCACTGGGAGTGACAAAGGCCATTACACACCATTAAGATAGACAGGTATGACCGCAGTGTCAGACTTTACGGACATGCAATGAGATCGCATGTGGATAAATGCCAGTTTGTAGAATGGTGATGAAGCAGTCATGGAAGCTGAGGCACAGGAAAATAAAAAAGCCATCTGTCCAATGCCCGGGGCGTTTTCCTCCCTTAGCTGGACTCTTCATAAAGCCAGGACTCACGCGGCTTACACTTCAATTCAAAACGTGCTCAAGTCATTTTTGTATCAACCACAACATACTTAAATGCTATTTAAAAAGCTTTTCTGAATTATAAAAATATAAAATATGCCTCAACACAAAACAAGGTAGCACCATTTTATTAATAATGACGATAATAAAACAGTGTGGGATAAATGAAGAACTTGACACAGTAAACTCTAAGAAGACTTGAGAAAATTAATTCCAGCCATCAGAGCTTTATACCAACATACCAAACATTCTGCTGTAAAATAAAACTAAAAAAGGTAGAAACTACTAAAATGCAGAAATTGGTAAAATGCATATGGAAAAATTAACAGGATTATATTTTGAACACTAACACCAGAGACAATTTTGAAACAGAGAATAATAGAAGCAAAGCTACTGCAATTTCGGCCTCTGTGGTGGCATGAGATACACAGCAGAATGTTCCAGTGACGCAGACCCTGATCTTGCCTTAGTAAGACTTCAGGAGGCAGTGGTGGTAGATGCCTGTGATGTCCCGAGAAGACTTATTTCAACAATGTGGTCAGCAAGATATGAGCAGTTAACATGAATGACCTATGCTCAAGGAAATTTTCACCCCGCGTTTTCAAAGTAATTTGCAAAAGAACAATAGAAACATAAGGCTGGAAGAGAAGGTGATGAGACAGGAGCGGACTGAGACTGGGACAGTAAGTAACAGGACTTGGCACCTTTCTGTCTTGTATCATTCATAGGTGGGAAAGCAAGGCTGCAGGAGACCCTGTGGTGACCTCAGATGTACCCGTCTCCTCCACAGTGGTGTTAGATCTGGAGACAACCGTATGACATTTTCTTTCTGCATTAACTTCATGAGGATATTTCCACAGGGAATATACTGAGGTCTGTCTTTCCTTGGTATTATCATGATTCATGATGAAAACATTGGTTAACACCCCAAGGGCTAAGGATTTACTGGCCCCACACAGCATAAGATTATGAATTAACAAAATGCATCAGCATTTATAAAATCACAAAATTAGGCAACCCAATAGTCCATTTTTAAAATTTCACTTAACCCAGCTATGGAAAAGAGAAGGTGTTAAGCCTCTTATTAAAGCTGATATAGGTTAAAATGGTTAAAGAGGCTGAAACTGAACAGGGCATGTACATAGACTTCTTCTGCCACAGTGGAGCTCCAGGCAGTTAGCCTGCTGCTACCTTAGCTCTCCTTTCGATGTGTTTCACTTACAGCCCCCACTGCTGGTCAATGTCTGCTCCTCTCTGCACGAGAACCGGAATCGCTTCATGGTGCTTATTCATAACAGCCACGGTTATGACGGGTCGATCATCTTCATCACAGCAGTTGGGGTCTGCTCCCTGCAGCAAATGGACAAGGACAAACTTGCCACAAAACCCTGCACTCAACAGCATCCAGCTGCCATCCTATGACGTATGACAGATGTCCTTCACAGAGCTAATGGAACTACAGTGCTTTCAGATCAAAGGAGAGGAGAACCAGGAACCTCAAGACCTGACCAGCAATGAACAGAGCTACAAAGTTGCCCAGGTGACAAAACTTCTGTTCCCAACATGGGTGGGCAGGGGAGGGGAGGCACCCTGACTACCTTGTTTCTTTAGGAAGCCCAGGATAAAGGTATTATGGGGTCACAGGCCAGAGATGCTATTCAGCTTCATGCATGCTCCTTGATCTCCTCTGTGCTTGTCTATTTTCTCTGATATAAAAACTTGCAACAGGAAACAATTAATTAATGTAAAGCTTTTGACTAGCCATTCACTCTATCCCTGGTTTTTATCAAAGGGCAGTGTAATTTTCATAGTACTGAACCAAACTTCCATCTGAAGGAGACAGAGGCGGAATGCCAGGCTAAACTCTTCAGGGAGACTTGCGCCTTTGGCGACACTTACTTCATCCAGCAGCTGTTCAATCACAGAGACTCTTCCTTCCCCTGTGGGTCCAACTTCCTTCAGCAGGAGTCTGTTTTCAGGCTGCAGGATTACAGAATGTGGTCATTTCTTTCGCCTCAAAATATTCCCTTAAGGGAAACATTTTCTCTCCAACGTTGAATTCTAAGTCACAAGGACAGGTGACTATGAGTGTGTGCATGTGTGAGTGTGTGCATGTGTGAGTATGTGCATGTGAGAGTGTGTGCATGTGTGAGTGTGTGCATGTGTGAGTATGTGCATGTGAGAGTGTGTGCATGTGTGAGTGTGTGCATGTGTGAGTGTGTGCATGTGTGAGTGTGTGCATGTGAGAGTGTGTGCATGTGTGAGTGTGTGCATGTGTGAGTGTGTGCATGTGTGAGTATGTGCATGTGTGAGTGTGTGCATGTGTGAGTGTGTGCATGTGTGAGTGTGTGCATGTGTGAGTGTGTGCATGTGAGAGTGTGTGTGGTCTTAATAGCCCACAACACAAACATCCACATCTAATGTCAATCTTGCTGCTCCAAAACCTTGCTTCAGGCAAGGTTACCACATGGACACTGTTTTACATTAAGGTCAAGGATGCCGTGAGAAACCTCACAAAACACAGAAACTCCACACTAGTTTTATTATGACTAGCTCTAGGAAAAGCAATCAGATGAATCCTAAAATTTATTTTGCATACTTTATAAAGTGTTCAAAGTCAGCCAAATTATGACAGTCCAGAAAATGTACTCCCCTGAGGAATGAATAAGCCAACAAATTGACTTCTTATTTAGATTTAAAAAAGGCTGAGCATAGTGGCTCGTGCCTGTAATCCCAGTACTTTGGGAGGCCGAGGCAGGCAGATCACTTGAGGTCAGGAGTTTGAGACCAGCATGGCCAACATGGTGAAACCCCGTCTCTACTAAAAATACAAAAATTAGCCAGGCATGGTAGTATGTGCCTGTAATCCCAGCTGCTTGGGAGGCTGAGGCAGAAGAATCGCTTGAATCCAGGAGTCAGAGGTTGCAGTGAGCTGAGATCACCCAGCCGTACTCTAGCCTGGGCAACACAACAAGACTTAAAAAAAAAAACCAGAAAGAAAGAAAAGTTCTCAGAAATTTGAAGAACTTATCTTTTTGTATTTTTAAATGCCATACATTCATTTTTATACATAAAGAATTTCCAGTGCTGGAAGACTGAAGGAAGCTGTTTAGAAAGCAGCAGACATTGCTTTTAGTGTGCTTCTGCCCCTGGATCCTGGGCATGACTGTGGGGTGGTCACGGGACCACGGTTTCCATTGGTAAAGTGGAAATAATACCCTCCCTGTCCTTGCGCCTGTGAAGCCATGGCAATGAGGACACTGGGCAAGGCCTCTGAGCCTTTTGGAAGATGATGCCTGGTCCAGACAGTGCCGCCTCCTTTATCGCTGTCCCCGTCTTACTGATGAACAGCTTGGAACCAAGTACTTTAATCAGTACGCCCCCAGGAGGGGTCTTGGGAAGCACTTGTTTACACTGACTTCCATTCCTCATGGAAAAGCAAACTAGAGTGCACTGGCATGTCAGCGTCAGGAGGTATGAGATCTTTATGTCTTTTCTTCAGGTTTTATTTTCAACACATAGAACAGTGCCTGGTACATGTGTACTCTAAAATAATCATTGAACGAGCGAACAAATGTTATAGCTTCTGATACTTATCCCCTAAATGCAAATGAGAAAAAATCGAGGAAAAAAAGGGATATGCAATGGGAGATTCAGGTTACAGACAGAGTAACCTGAGTTACCAGAGTCTCCCAAATGGTAAGCTGCTCGGTTTATGGAACTGTATGCTTCTTTTATGCACATTAACAATATTTCAAACTGGGAGAAGGTGGAGAGTACAAGAAGTCTTCAACAATAAAAGTTAAAACAATTCTAAGATTTTCTTTCCAAACTTACTGGTGTTTATTACATGCAAAGCATGTGGTGGGAAAAAAATAACATAAAGAATAGAGTCCCTGCCTCCAGAGGAATCAGGATGCAAGCTAGGTGGCTGGTGCATGCACTGATGAGGCCGTGTTGAGGGCCTGGCCTTGGAACTACACGTGGAGGGAAGCACCAGCATCATGCGAGTGTCCAGCTTGGGCCTGGGCCTGCGCCTTGGGGCTAATCACATCTGTTCTTTGTATTGCTTCCAAAGAGGACCAATTAAAAGGCAAGGTTGGGGACGGAGCAGGGGACATCCACTGCCCTTTTTCCAAAGCTCCTTTTAGAATTATTCTTGGCATATATTTTTGAAACACAAAACTCTAAAAGATGTGGGAAACTCTGAAAGGTTACTGACCTTGGTGAATTAGCAATCTTGAGAAATTCCAAGAAGACTGAAAGTAGATGAACTCTGGTTCCTCCTCTCACCATGTAATGTGCCTATTCCTCCTTCGCCTTCTGCCATGACTAGAAACTCCCTGAGGTCCTCACCAGAAGCAGATTCTGGCTCCAAACTTTCTGTATAGCTTGCAGAACTGTGTGCTAATTAAATCTCCTTATAAACTACCCAGTCTTAGGTATTTTTTAATAGAAATACAAGAACAGACTAAGAGAGCTCCACCAAGATGGCCGAATAGGAACAGCTCCGGAGCACAGTTCCCAGTGAGAGTGATGTAGAGAGAGTGTGATTGCAGCATTTCCAACCGAGGTACCAGGTGCATCTCAGTGGGACTGGTTGGACAGTGGGTATAGCCCAAGGAGGGTGAGCTGAGGCAGGGTGGGGTGCTGCCTCACCTGGGAAGTGCAGCAGACTGGAGGACCCCCCCACTCCTACCCAACAGAGGCCCTCGGGGGCTCTTCTGGCCACTCTGACACTCCGTTTCAGTTACCGGGCTTCTCGCGGGTCTTTACAGCCCACAGACCAGGAGATATCCACAGGCCAACAAGCGCCACAGGTTTCCAGCACAAAAACCCACACAAATCTGGGTGGCTGTTTCAACTGGTGCCTGGAACACCCGTGAGACAGAGCCACACACTCCCCTGAAAAAGAGGGGGGTGAAGGCAGAGAGCCAGGTGGTCTGGCTTGGTGGATCCCACCCCTACAAAGATCAGCAATATGAAACGCACTGGCTTGAGAGTTTTGCAGCCAGCACAGCAGTTTGAGCTTGACCTGGGATGGTGGAGCTCTCTGTGGGGAAGGGCGTCCACCATTACCGAGGCAGTCCGCCATTACCGAGGCAGTTCTAACCTTAACTGTGTAAACAAAACCGCAAGGATGTTTACACAGGAGCTGGACAGAGCGCGCAGCACCTCAGCAACACCTCTGCAGGCAGACTGTGACTAGACTCCTTCCTTGCTGGGCAGGGCATCTCTGACAAAAGGCAGCAACATGTCAGGGACTTATACATAAAGCCCCACCTTCCAGGAGAGAGCACCTGGGAAAGGAGGTGTTGTGAGTTCCACTGCAGCAGACTTAAAAGTCCCTGCCCAGCAGCTCTGAATGGGACAGCACAGCACTGGAGCTCTGATAAGGGACAGACTGCCTCCTCAAGGGGCTCCCTGACCCCCATATATCCAAAGAGGCACCTCATACAGGAGACCTGTGGCTGACATCTGGCTGACTTCTCGGATAAAGCTACCAGAGGAAGGAACAGGCAGCAATCCTTGCTGTTCTGCAGCCCCTGAGGGTGATTTCCAGGCAAGCAGGGTCTGGAGTGGACATCCAGCAGTCCTGCAGCAGAGAGGCCTGACTGTTAGAAGGAAAACTAAAAAACAGAAATAAATAGCTCCAACATCAACAAAAAGGATGTCCACTCAGAGACCCCATCCAAAAGTCACCAACTTCAAAGACCAAAGGTAGATAAATCCACGAAGATGGGAAGAAACCAGCACAAAAAGGATGAAATCACCTAAAACCAGAAAGCCTCTCCTTCTCCAAGGGATCACAACTCCTCACCAGCAAGGGAACAAAACTGGATGGAGAATGAGTTCGACGAATTGACAGAAGGAAGCTTCATAAGGTAGGTAATAACAAACTTTTCTGAGCTAAAGGAACATGTTCTAACCCAATGCAAAGAAACTAAGAAGATTGAAAAAAGATTAGATGAAATGCTAACTAGAATAACCAGGTTAGAGAAGAATATAAACAACTTGATGGAGCTGAAAAACACAGTACGAGAGCTCTGCGAAACATACACTAGTCTCAATAGCCGAATCGATCAAGCAGAAGAAAGGATATCAGAGATTGAAGATCAGCTCAATGAAATAAAATGAGAAAGCAAGATGAGAGAAAAAAGAGGGAAAAGACATAATGAAGCCTCCGACAAATACGGGATTATGTGAAAAGACCTAGTCTACGTTTGATCAGTGTACCTGAATATGACGGGGAGAATGAAACTAAGCCAGAAAATATTCTTCAGGATATTATCCAGGAGAACTTCCCCAACCTAGCAAAGCAGGCCAACATTCAAATCCAGGAAATACAGAGAACACCACAAAGATATTCCTCAAGAAGAACAACCCCAAGGCACATAATTGTCAGATTCACCAGGGTTGAAATGAAGGAAAAAATGCTAGGGCAGCCAGACAGAAAGGTCAAGTTACCCACAAAGGGAAGCCCATCAGACTCACAGCAGACCTCTTGGCAGAAACCCTTGGCAGAGGAGAGTGGAGGCCAATATTCAACATCCTTAAAGAAAAGAACTTTCAACCCAGAATTTCATATCCAGCCAAACTAAGCTTCATAAGTGAAGGAGAAATAAAATCCTTTACGAACAAGCAATTGCTGAGAGATTTCATCACCACCGGGCCTGCCTTGCAAGAGCTCCTGAAGGAAGCACTAAATATGGAAAGGAACAACCAGTACCAGCCACTGCAAAAATGTATCAAATGGTAAAGACCATTGACACAATGAAGAAACTGCATCAACTAACAGGCAAAACAACCAGCTAGCATCAAAATGGCAGGATCAAATTCATACATAACAATATTAACCTTAAGTGTAAACAGGCTAAATGCCCCAATCAAAAGAAACAGACTGGCAAATTGGATAAAAAGTCAAGACCCATCTGTGTGCTGTATCCAGGAAACCCATCTCACGTGCAAAGACACATATAGACTCAAAATAAAGGGATGGAGGAAGATTTACCAAGAAAATGGAGAGCAAAAAAAAAAAAAGGGGGTTGCAATCCTAGTCTCTGATAAAACAGACTTTAAACCAACAAATATCAAAAGAGACAAAGAAGGGCATTACATAATGGTAAAAGGATAAATGCACAAGAAAAGTTAATGATCCTAAATATATACACACCCAATATAGGAGCACCCAGATACATAAAGCAAGTTCTTATTGACCCACAAAGAGACTTAGACTCCCACACAATAATAGTGGCAGACTTTAACACTCCACTGTCAATATTAGACAGATCAACAAGACAGAAAATTACCAAGGATATCCAGGACTTGAACTCAGATCTGGACCAAGCAAACCTAATAGACACAGAACTCTCCACCCCAAATCCACAGAATATACATTCTTCTGAGTGCCACATCGCACTTACTAAAATTGACCACATAATTGGAAATAAATCACTCCTCAGCAAATGCAAAAGAACAGAAATCACAACAACCAGTCTCTCAGATCACAGTGCAATCAAATTAGAACTCAGGATTAAGAAACTCACTCAAAGCCACACAACTACATGGAAACTGAACAACCTGCTCCTGAATGAGTACTGGATAAATAATGAAATGAAGGCAGAAATAAAGATGTTCTTCAAAACCGATGAGAACAAAGACACAACATACCAGAATCTCTGGGACACATTTAAAGCAGTGTCCAGAGGGAAATTTATAGCACGAAATGCCCATATGAGAAGCGAGGAAAGATCTAAAATCAACACCCTATTGTCAAAATTAAAAGAACTAGAGAAGCAAGATCAAACAAATTCAAAAGCTAGCAGAAGGCAAGAAATAACTAAGATCAGAGCAGAACTGAAGGAGATAGAGACACAAAAAAGACCTTCAAAAAAATCAATAAATACAGGAGCTGTTTTTTTGGAAAGATCAACGAAATAGATAGACTGCTAGCCAGACTAATAAAAAAGAAAAGAGGGAAGAATAGATGCAATAAAAAATGAAAAAGGGGCTATCACCACCAATTCCACAGAAATACAAACTACTATCAGAGAATACTACAAACAGCTCTATGCACATAAACAAGTAAATCTAGAAGAAATGGATAAATTCCTGGACACTGACACCCTCCCAAGACTAAACCAGGAAGAAGTTGAATCCCTAAATAGACCAACAACAAGGTCTGAAGTAGAGGTAGCAATTAATAGCCTACCACACAAAAAAAGTCCTGGTCTAGACGGGTTCACAGCTGAATGCTACCAGACATACAAAGAGGAATTGGAACCATTCCTTCTGAAATTATTTCAAACAATACAAAAAGAGGGAATCCTCCCTAACTCATTTTATGAGACCAACATCATCCTGATACCAAAACCTGCAGAAATACAACTAAAAAAAAGAAAATTTCAGGCCAATATCCATCATGAACATTGATGCAAAAATCTTCAATAAAATACTGGCAAACCGAATGCAACAGCATATCAAAAAGCTTATCCATCACGATCAAGTAGGCTTCATCCCAGGGATACAAAGCTGGTTCAACATATGCAAATCTATAAACTTAATCCATCACATAAACAGAACCAAAGACGAAAATGAGATGACTAACTCACTAGATGCAGCGAAGGCCTTTGACAAATTCAACAGCCCTTTATGCTAAAAGCTTAATAAACTAGGCATCAATGGACTGTATCTAAAAATAATAAAAGCTATTTATGCCAAACTTACAGCCAATATCATACTCAATGGACAAAAACTGGAAGCATTCCATTTGAAAACTGGCACTAGACAAGGGTATCCTCTCACCACTCCTATTCAACATAGTATTGGAAGTTCTAGCCAGAGCAATCAGGCAAAAAAAAGAAATAAAGGGTATTCAATTAGGAGAAGAGGAAGTCAAATTGTTTCTATTTGCAGATGACATGATTGTATATTTAGAAGACCCCATCATCTCATCCCCAAATCTCCTTAAGATGATAAGCAACTTCAGCAAAGTCTCAGGATACAAAATCAATGTGCAAAAATCACAAGCATTCCTATACACCAATAACAGACAGACAGACAGCCAAATCATGAGCGAACTCTCATTCACAATGGCTATGAAGAGAATAAAATACCTAGAAATACAAAGGACGTGGAGAACCTCTTCAAGGAGATGTACAAACCACTGCTCAAGGAAATAAGAGAGGAACAGATGGAAAAACATTCCATGCTCATGGTTAGGAAGAAACAATATCATGAAAATGGCCATACTGCCCAAAGTAATTTACAGATTCAATGCTATCCCCATCAAACTACCATTGACCTTCTTCACAGAACTGGAAAAAACCACCTTAAACTTCATATGGAACCAAAAAAGAGCCCACATACACAAGACAATCCTAAGCAAAAAGAACAAGGCTGGAGACATCATGCTACCTAACTTCAAACTATACTACAAGGCTATAGTAATCAAAACAGGATGGTACTGGTACCAAACAGAGATATAGACCAATGCAACAGAACAGAGGCCTCAGAAGTAACGCCACACATCTACAACTATCTGATCTTTGACAAACCAGACAAAAATAAGCAAAGGGGGAAGGATTCCCTGTTTAATAAGTGGTGTTGGGATAACTGGCTAGCCATGTGCAGAAAGCTGAAAGTGGACCCATTCCTACACCTTACACAAAAATTAACTCAATATGGATTAAAGATTTAAACATAAGATCTAACACCATAAAAACCCTAGAAGATCCACTCAGGACACAGGCATAGGCAAGGACTTCATGACTAAAACACCAAAATAAATGACAACAAAAGCCAAAACAGACAAATGGGATCTAATTAAACTTAAGAGCGTCTGCACAGCAAAAGAAACAATTAGAGCAAACCAGCAACCAACAGAATGGGAAAACATTTTTGCAATCTACCCGTCTGACAAGGGCTAATATACAGAATCTATAAATAACTAAAACAAATTTACAAGAAAGAAACAAACACCACCATCAAAAAGTGGGCAAAATATATGAACAGACACTTTTCAAAGGAAGACATTTATGTGGCCAACAAACATATGAAAAAATGCTCATCATCGCTGGGCATTAGAGAAATGCAAATCAAAACCACACTGAGATACCATCTCACACCAGTTAGAATGGCAATCATTAAAAAATCTGGAGGCAACAGATGCTGGAGAGGATGTGGAGAAATAGAAACACTTTTCCACTGTTGGTGGGAATGTAAATTAGTTCAACCATTGTGGAAGACAGTGTGGTGATTCCTCAAGGACCTAGAAATAGAAATACCATTTGACTGAGCAATCCCATTACTGGGTATATATCCAAAGGATGATAAATCAATCTATTATAAAGACACATGCACATGTATGTTCATTGCAGCACTGTTTACAATAGCAAAGGCTTGGAACCAACCCAAATGCCCATCAAAGATAGACTGGATAAAGGAAATATGGCACATATACACCATGGAATACTATGCAGCCATAAAAAAGATGAGTTCATGTCCTTTGTAGGGACATGGATGAATCAGAAACCATCACTCTCAGCAAACTGACACAAGAACAGAAAACCAAACAACACTGCATGTTCTCACTCATAAGAGGGTGTTGAACAATGAGAACACATGACACAGGGAGGGGAACATCACACACTGGGGTCTGTCGGGGGATGAGGGGCTGAGGAGCAACAGCAGTGGGTCGGGTGGTTCAGGAGGGATAACATTAGGAGAAATACCTAATGTAGGTGACGGGGGGATGGAGGCAGCAAACCACCATGGCATGCATATACCTAGGTAACAATCCTGCAAGATCTGCACATGAACTCCAGAACTTAAAGTAAAATAAAAAAAGAAAGAAAGAAAATAGGTGAAATCTGACTGACGGGGAAACCAAACCAAAGCAAACAAAAATCCAGCTGAAGACACCGAAGGTAGGAGTGTTTCTCTCCAGGAAAGCCCTACAGAAGCTTAAATTAATCAATAAAGAGGTTGGGTGCTGGGTGCAGCCTGAATGCATGAGTAGATTATTAAGGGCTCTATGGTGAATAGCTGAGATCTCTGGTGCCTTGCCCCTTCTCCCCCGTGTAAGAAGGGCAGGAGGCTTATGCTCTTTGCCCTGATAACTATTTTGCAGAAAGTATATGATTTGCCCAACAAAGGCTTCTACTTGGCGTACTGGGGCCCAAAAAGGGAAAATTGCAGAGCCTAGACCTCCACAACAGACACAGGGGAGGGTGTAGAGAAAAAGGAAAAAAGCTTCACCCCAAGCTGAAACCCATGACAGCGCTTCACACCACCAACACCCTTACCACCAGAGGAAGACCTTTTCCACCAGCAACATAGGGGATCTGAAGGCTTTCTCCTGATCCCTGCCCACACCCCCTCCAGGGACATCTGTCCACAAGATGCCCATCCACTCGCAAAGGGACTTCAGGGGCCTTCCTCATGCTGGGCACCATGACGGCATCTGTGCTACCCAATCAGCCTTTATATGTCAAATGACCAGACAACCGAGGATCATCATATACTTGAGGTAAACCAAAACCAGGAAAGAGAAAGATGAGCAGACAGAACTGACCCCATATGAAACAGATGATTCAGGAAACTGACGGGAGCTTTGAAATAACTCTATTTCATAATCTTAAGATATTTTAAATGAGTCTACCTCTATAAAATAAAAAAGGAACAGAAAATGAGAAATTATTCTTCCGTTTTTAAAAAGTCAAAACAAATCCTGAAAATCACAGGCTGAAGACAACAGCAATGAGGACCAAAAAGGACACTTACTACAAGCTGCTCCTTCTTTTCTTGAAACGTTTTGGTCTTGAAATTCCTTATCCTTTTGACTTTTTCAATAGTATCTGAGGTGGTCTGGCTGTAGTCACTCACTGAAATGACAGAGTTGGGGAAAAAAATGATGCCCCTCCCCCAGTTCCCCACACAAAGAGCTATTTCTACTTCCGTGTCCCTCAAAAGTCAGAGGATAAAATGGCTTGCATAGAAATTTCTATTTGATTAAACCTGGCAGGAGAGACTCCTGGAGCTACTCCCCTGTCTAGGTACCAGAGGAAGGGTAGGAAGGAGGGGCAAAAAAGGGACTTCAGTTTTTAGGTTCAAAAGTGCACCCCACAAATGAATTTCCCCATGCCCTGTAAAGGACTTCAAAAGTCTCACTTCTGACTTCGAAGAAGCCAGAGGAATAAAATGACTGGAACATAATTGCAACATCTGTGACTGGACTGTCAAATTCTTAGCGATTCTCTGCTATCCCTGCCAAGACCGTGTGTTCCTGGTCAGTTGTTTTAAAATTGCCAGAAGGGAACAACTCACCCCAGCTGGACCTGCTGCCGCACAGCCCCCCATCACCCTCAGCAGCACTGTTCAGAAGGTGGTCGCTGAAATTCACCGCCTTGTTCAGGTAAAGGTTCTGGTCAATGAAAACATTCAAACACCATGAATGATGAGGCTGCTCTGTCCCACTAGAGAGAAGGATCTCCCTGCTAACTTGCTCCTCCTTATTAAGGACAGCTCCACCTACCCGGACAGTTGAGCCTGAGACCTGGAAGTCCTTCCTGACTACTCCTCACCTTCCCAAGATGCTTTGTCCATTCTGCTGCTTACCCAGTGGCTCAGTCTGGCCCCTCCTCCTCTCCCTCACCGCATCCCTGGCCCCTCATCTCACATTGGAACCATCACAATAGCCTCTCGACGGGGGTCTGCCAGTCTCCCTGCCACATGGCTGTCCCAGTTCACCTTTATACCCTTTATAAGTGACTGTATTATTTCTCTGCTTCAAGTCCTTCAATGTCTTGTAATTAGGGTCTCATGATGGGAAGGTCTCAGGCTGCCAAGTGTGAATCCTGGGCCTGCCACTTACTGACTTAGTACCCTTGGAAGAAGCAGGTTGCTTAACTTCTGTGAGCCTCAGTTTCCTCACCTGGAAAGTAGAAATATTATGACCTACCTCAATGGCATGTTGTGAACGCAAAATGCGGTAAAATGGGTGTCTATATAATGAGGTCAGACACAGAAGTCTGTGGCACCTGGACTGATCCCCCTGCACCCTCACGTGGCTGCCTGCTCCTGTCCCAAAGAACAGCCTGCTACTTCCTGAACACTAGAATATGCAGGCTAAGAAAAGATTTATTAAACCTAAGGGCCAGGTGTGGTGGCTCAAGCCTGTAATCCCAGCACTTTGGGAGGCTGAGACAGGTGGATCACTTGAGGCCAGGAGTTCGAGACCAGCTTGGCCAATATGGTGAAACCCCGTCTCTACTAAAAATACAAAACTTAGCTGGGTGTGGTGGTGTGAGCCTGTAATCCCAGCTACACAGACAGCTGAGGAATGAGAGGTGCTTGAACCTAGGAGGTGGAGGTTGCAGTGAGCCGAGATTGTGCCACTACACTCCAGTCTGGTTGACAGAGTAAGAATTTGTCTCAGAAAACAAAAAACAAAAAAAACACCACGACTGGGAACAGTTATTCCAATTCTACTTGACAGAGAGCACGTTGGAGGTGCTGCTGGCAGCCCACCCTGTTCCCACCAGCTGGCCAGGTTACTCACCCTAGCTGTTGTGCAGCTGCTAAGAGCTCACTGCTGGACCTCCTTCTCCAGCAAAGTGCCCTCAGTAGACGGATGCTGCCTTGCCCTAGAGGTTATCCTCCCTCCCCTCCCTACCTCAGTTGGGGACAACTTTGTGGTGTAATTCATCCTCCAGAGGTCCCCTTGGATCAGGCTAAAGCTCAACTTTGCTTTTGTCTACCTGCTCATTCGGCCCCTTCCCCTGCCTTCTCTCACTCCCCTCTCCCTGAAGTTCTTCTCTGACCCAAGCTCTGCTCTAGCCACACAATGAAAAATAGCAGTTAATGCTTTATTTGGTTTCAAAGCACATTCATGTGCATTAGCCCATTAGATACTCCCAGCATTCCCATAAGTTAGACAGGGCCCATGTTTCTATCCCAATTTCAACAACACCATTAGCACCTTGCCAGGGCCTAATAAATGTTAATTCCCCTCTTTTTTCTTGGCTTCTTAATTGATTGATCAATTATTCTGACTTCTTGTCCAATGAAACTGAAGCTGCTAATGTCAATCAATTAATGTTTGAAAAACACTTACAGGCTCTGGGCAACACCCTAGTCACCATATAAAAGGGAAGATCAAGAGCACATGGCCACAAAGTTCGGTTTGGTAGAAGAAAATATGTCAAAGGGCGTATCAGCAAATATTTTTGTCAGTCATTCCGCAAATCAATTGTATCACAGACATGCCGTCAGACTTCAGTAAACATAAATAAGCCTGAGAACTACAGAAAAACTCCTGTTCTCACTATGTCTTCCTGTGCCTGGGGTTTAACTTGTTTATCTAATTCTGTGAAATTCCTTGCCTCTAGTAGCATTTCATAATATTTGAAACATTTCCTTTCTATGGATTACACAGAAGCATTTCTATAAATTGTAAGTCCCAATTTACTAGATCAGTCAATTCGCGAATGAGTAACTTCTCGAGGCTTGCTCACCTTGTTTGAGACTTGAATATAATTCAGTCTGATGCTAACTTCACAACCATCTTCGTGGACAGTAGCAGAGACAAGCTTTTAAAAGAATTGTAGAGAGAATTTATAACTGTGGGTGTAGGACTCATTGCCTTAAGTAACAGTGTGGAAATAAATTTAACCAAATATTTAATTAACACAGAAGAAAGGAGGAAAAGAGAAACAGAGCAATGAAAACTAGATAAACAGAAAACAAAGAACAAAATGGCAGATCCAAATCCAACCATATCTGAATTCTACTAATTAAGAATTAACTGAATATTCTAAAGAGACTGAAAACTGAATAAAAAGGCAAGATCCAAATCTATACATTCTTCAAGAGACGCACTTTAATCAAACCACATGATCAGATGTCATCACCTTGGAAAAGGTATTCTGGTAGGGTGGGGACAGGGCTTGGCAATTAAGGGACAAGTGTCACAGTTGAGCAGCTTTCTCTGGAAGTAGCAATAGGAATTTAGATTCAGCCAAGGGGCAAGAAATGTTTTCAGGAACGCTCAGTTCGTAAATACTTTGGGTCTTGTTAACCATATGTTCTGTGCTGTGAATACTTTACTGTCATAGCACGAAGCAGCCACATATAACAAGTAACGGAATGGATGCATAAGATTTTATTTACAAAACTGGGCAGTGGGCCAGATTTGTCCCAGCTGTCATAATTTGCGAATCTTTGGATTAGGCTGAAGAATTCATAAACTACCAAAATAGATTATCAAAGGAAATTGGTCAATACTTGAAAATGAGATCATCTCGATGTTGGCCTATTTGGCAGCAGAGGAGTAGACAATCTTTTTCATAAAGTTCCTTCTAGTCTTGCAACAAACAGAGGAAGGGTCCTCTCACAGAGCTGTCTTTCGATAATGGCAATGTAGTATCAAAGAAAGGACATGGGGCTCTGACAGGGTCTAACAGGGTCTGACGGACCTGCTTCAAATCTTGAACCCCATGAGACCCAGCAGCGTAGTCTTGGGCAGGTCACCAAAACACTCTGAGCTTCAGTATTCCTGGGTATCAAATAAGGCTTCCGATTACCTAGTGTGGAGTGAAAAACCACCCCAAACTTAGTGGCATTAAACCACCACCACTTATGCTAAGGATTCAGAGAGGACATAGCAGAGATAGCTTGACTTTGTTCCACATGTCTGAGGCCTCAGCTGGAAGACTCAACTGGCTAGAGGTGGTTGGATGTTTGGGGGCTGGAATTATCTAGAGTCTGGTCACTCATGTGGCTCCGGCGCAGAGATGACTCAAGAACTGAGTTCAGCTGGTGCACCTACATGTGGCCACTCTATGTGGCTTGGGCTTCTCATAGCAGGGTGGCTGAGCTCTAAGAAGGGGTGTTAGAGGTGAGTGTGCCAAGCAAGAGAAAGCCACATGACCTTACGTGGCCAAGCCTTGGAAGTCTCATGGCATCACTTCCACCATAGTCTATTAGTCAAACAGTCACAGACCCACCTAGATTCAATCTGTATCTGAGAGGACACAGATTCTACCATTTGAAGGGAAGACAGTCAAGGAATTTGTGTTTTTTTTTTTTAAGTGATCACAAAGGTAATACTCCTCCCTTGCAGGTTTGCTGTGAAGACTAGAATGATGAATACAATGCTGATGCTGGGTCTACTGTAAAACGGCAGCTTTTATGTTACTATTGCTATATATTAACAGTATATGATTTAAGTCCACAATCTTGCTGGACTAAACTGTTCTGGGACTTTTCATTCTGACTATTAGAATTTCCAACGTAGCATCTGAGCATGAGATGTTCAGAATCGTATTGTGTTAGGTCAGGCGCCCCAGAGGCAGACTCTGAGACAATCTTCATGTGCAAGTGATTTATTAGAACAGAGCTCAAAAGGCAGAAGATAAGAAGCTATAGAAAGCAGAGCAGGAAAGAGAAAGTAACCAGGCAACATGCAGTTTCAGCAAAGTCCATGGAGGGTTCCATCAGCCTGATTCCATGGACACTTGTGGAGTGGAAATTTCATCTCACCCACCTTTCCCATCCTGGGTTCTGCAATCAAGGCCCGGAATTCAGGGTTGTTCTGAGCATAACACCTGAGGTGAGCAGAGATATGATCCAACTGTCTTCTCCAGTACCCTAAGAAGAGAAACCCAGCCATCTGGATGATTCTCCTGAGGCTAAGACAGAAAAATGCTAGCATGGAACATATGTTCTCAGTGCGGTTAATTTCCTTTGTCAAGCTTTGTGATGGACTTTCCTTACTGAACTTCAACTATGTCGTAGAACAAGTTCCATTTCCCCCCAGCTTCTTGTTACATGTGATTAATCATAGAATATCATAGAATCTCAAAAGGGGCTGGGCGCATTGGCTCGCACCTGTAATACTAACACTTTGGGAGGCCGAGGCAGTTGGATCACTTGAGGTCAAAAGTTCAAGACCAGTCTGGCCATCATGGTGAAACCCTGTCTCTGCTAATAATACAAAAATTAGCTGGGCATGGTGGCATGCACCTGTAGTCCCAGCTACTCAGGAGGCTGAGGAAGAAGAATCACTTGAACCCAGGAGGAGGAGGTTGCAATGAGCCAAGATTGTGCCACTGTACTCTAGCCTGGGTGACAGAACAACACATCTCAACAAAAAAAGAATTTCAAAAGAATATATTTTGATTGCCACACGTGCGGTCTTTTCTTTTTCTGTGATTTTATACCACCTATAATAACTTACCTAATGTTTTATTTTATTTTATTTATTTTGAGATGGGATCTCACTCTTGCCCAGGCCAGAGTGCACTGGTGTGATCATGGCTTACCATAACCTTGACCTCTCCGGGCTCAGATGATCCTTCTACCTTAGCCACCCAAGTAGCTGGAAATTCAAGCATGCACCATAATGCCTGGCTAGGGTTTATATTTTTTAGAGATGGAGTTTCACCATGTTGCCCAGGCTGGTCACAAACTCCTGAGCTCAAGTGATCTTCCTGCCTCGGCCTTCCAAAGTGCTAGGATTATAAGTGTGAGTCACCACACCCAGCCCTTATGCAATATTTTAAATGTACCGTTTGGGGCTTGCCAAATGTGTACATCCCAATCAATATATAAAACATTTCCATCACTCCAAAAAGTTCTCTTGGGCCCCTTTCCAGTCTGCATAGGGTTTAAGACACATTTGAATTAGGTGCTACCTTTTAAAACTTGTGAGATTTCACGTGAGTTTCATGCCTCATTTCTTATATGCAGGTGGAAAATGCAGGGGCACTGGGCTCACCTTCCCACACAGGCTGAACACCTGATGCCAAAGAGCAGCTGGCTGCTTTGGGCAGGGCACAGGCTCTCCAGCTGGCCACAGCCCCTGCTGTGCCATGTGGCCACTTGATTCTGTAAACCCACATCGGATCCCACCTACCAAATGAAGACACTAAGCTGAAAGCAATCAGAGAGTTTTTCCAAAGTCATGCAGCATGGTTCAGTGGAAGGAGCACATGATTTGCAGTTCAGACAAGCCAGCATTTAAATTCTAAATCTATCATTTATTAGCTTAGGGATGTTGAGCCAGACCCTTATATCTCCCTATGCCCTACTTTTCTTACCTAATAAAATGGAACTAATACCCCCTGCCTCATGTGTTATTGTGACATTAAACAAAAGAACCTAAGTGTTCTTAGTTGGGTTTCCCTGAAAGCAGAACTGAGATAAAGACTTAGGAAAGGTGGTTTCTTTGGAAGGTGACCATGGGACATGCAAGTGATGGAGTATAAAGAGCAGGACAGGGAAGGGAAGGAAGAAAGAATATGTTAAAAACTGGTTAATACTGTGGGCAACTGGGGCCTGATCTTGCTGGGGATCCGAGGGTCCATGGAGAACATGCCTCACAGTTTTCTGCTGAAGGACAGAGAAGCTATAGGGGGTCTGCTCCCCGGCTCCCTTGCCCATGTGTGAGAGTAGCCCAAGTAGTGTTAACTCCCAGTGCTTCTGAGCTGCACCTGTGCACGGACAGGCAGCCTTCTCCTGAAGTTGGAGGCAGCAAAATCAAGAGAGATAAAAGAATTTAAATAAAACAGATAAAACTATTTAAATAAAAAAGAGAGAATGGGGCACATTTGATGAGGCATACTGGCAATGATAGAGGTGGAACCATCGACCACAGCTGCAGGTTGAGATCTGGCTTGGGGCATCTGGAGAGTCTACTATGAGTAATCAAGATAACACTAGAGATCATACTGAGCCTAGTGCACTGTTTGACACAAAGTAGCCATTTATCCCACAAATATTTACTGGGCACCTACTATTTTTCATGTACTATTCTAGGTCTAGGATACACAGGAGTGAACAGAATTCTTACCCTCAAGGAGCTTACATTCTCAGTGAACACAGATAATATGAAAATAAATAAATATGTATGCAGGAGTATATTAAAAATGAGGTTCTGATGGAGAAGCTACAATACAATAGATGTATATTTCTAAAATCAAATCTCAACTTTCAAAAAAGCACTGAGAAAGAACCTTGTGAGGAAGTCCTTTGGCAAGGGTCTAAGACTATGAGTCCCCACGGAGAGGTGAGGTCTGTTCCCTTCCAGATCAGGCTGAATGAGGGGATTCCAAGGGATTGGCTTCTGCTACAGGAAACTGAAAACCTGTTTCTATTAATCATTGCTACCAAACAAAACAGCCCAGAACTTAGTGGTTTAACAAATCAACCACTTTACTGCTCATACTTCTGTGGGTCGAGAATATGGTCAGTGCTCTGCAGGGATGGTTCATCTCTGCTCCACATGGTGTCGGCTGAGCCATCTCAAATAGGGCTATGGGATCCAAGATTATCTCAGCCACAAGGCTGAGGCCTCAACAAAGATGGCACAAACTACTGAGAGCTGTCTGGGATGACTCAGCCTTTGTCTGCACACATTCAAATGCCTGGAGTCTTTGGGGTAGGCTGCTCGCTCAGGCGCTCTGTTCTCCTTCATGTGGCATCTCTTCTCACTCAGTAATCTCTACTGAACTTCTTTACACAGTGCTGGCTTCCTAGAAAGCAAGTGGAAGCTTTCAGCTCTTGTAAGGCCTAGGCCCAGAACTATCATGGTGTCTCTTCTACCGCTCTTTATTGGTAAAAGCAAGTCACAAGGTCAGTCCAGATTCCAAAGGAAGAGACACAGCCTCTTCCTCCTAAGGAGAAGAGAGATGTGGGGAGTGACTCTGGTCATCTCTGCAGATAATCTACCATAGGTCTCATACCACATTTATACCTGGAAGAGCTCAGTCAGACTGTGAGCTGGGTTTTGACTCCCACTAGGGACATCCAGAGGGCAAAGGAAGAGCTGAGAATGACCAACTTCTGGCATGGCAGCCTAGGGATTTGAGTGGACCTACTCCCCAACAAAACTGTTAAGGGTAGGTAGCTAGGGAGACATGAACAGGGCAGGAAAGGCTCCCCCTACCCCCAGAAATGTCAGTGACCATCAGGTGATGGTCAGACAGTTGTTAAACAGTTTCTCTAAAATAATAATTGGTTGTAGCTGGTGCCAGGGAACAGCAGTCCCCCAGTAGACAGAAAACACCGGAAGCTGGTCATCAGCAGCTTCCCGATGAGATCTCAGGAGTTGGACGAGTAGGCTTAGCCATGTGCACTAAGAAGCAAAATGGCAGAGTTTAACTGGTACATGACCTTTCTCTAGAACACTCAATGGGTAAGGGAATGCCTCAAGTGATCATGCACACTGTCAGGCCTCCAAGTCCAAGCCTGGTCATTACAGCCTTGGTGACCTGCACATGCACCTCCTGATGGTCTCCGGGAGCCAGAAAGTCTGAAGTCACCAGATGGCCACAAAGAGAAGTGAAACAACTGGCTCCTGCCTCAGCCAATAGCTCTCCTCCTGCAACGTTCCACCATTGTTCCTGCTCAGCCTTGCAAAGCTTCCCCACTAGATACTAGGTTTCTCAAGACCCCTATCCCTGTAACTATGTAATTTACCGCACCCTCCCCTCTGCTTGCAACTGATAACCCCCACCCTTATGACCATGCCTGTTTGTAATAGATGACCCGTACCCTTGTGACTATGCACCCTGTGATGCCCTTCCCCCTCCCTAAAATAGATTACAACCTTTAATTGACCACTTGCCTCAACCTATGTAACCAGTCCCCTTTCCTACTCCCCTTGCCTAACTCCTTTCTTGGACTTGGCCCGCAAAGTAAAATGGCCTCATTGCCCACACAAAGCATGCCTGGTGGTCTCTTTACGTGAGCAACGCGCCTAACACATACAACTTCAGTAAACATACAGTGCGTGTGGCCCCTCCCAAGTGCTGGCAAGCCACTGCGCATGGGGACAGCCCAGCAAGAAGGACTGGGGAGAAATAATACAAACCCTGGAACCATGCCAATGTATAAGCCCCACGTCAAGGGCTGAATGGTGCACTTGAATTTCTTAAGTCACCCACTTGGACTTCTTCAAAGTGTACTTTACTTCCTTTCACTCCTGCTCTAAAACTTTTCAATAAACTTTTACTCCTGCTCTGAAACTTGCCTTGGTCCCTCACTCTGCCTTATGACTCTCAGCCAAATTCTTTCCTCCTTGGAAGCAAGAAGTGAGGCTGCTGCAGACCCATACCCATATGAATTCGCCATTGCTAACAAAACTAATTTAGAGAAACAGCAAACCCCATCACAACTATTTTAAGTCTCTAGAAATGGTTCTAAAGCCATATAGAAAATAAACGTTTAATGAATGCATACCAAAACTCAGAATCATGAGAGTCTGTGGTGTCTGAACCATGGCCCACTCCTTTCCACTCCTTCTCAACTGAGCACGATGGAAACTCCGCTCCATATAGGTGTGGCCAAGAACACAGGGCTCCCTCTCCTCACATCTTCCGAGGAAGGTCAGGGACTTCAGTATTTCTCATCCTGTCCCAATTGCCCTTTGCACAGACTAAGTTCCAGACAAATGTGGTCAAGAGGCTGGGGCTCCCTTTCTCTGCCCAGATCTGGGACACTGGGAATGCTGGGGTCCAGACCACCTATTCCTGGCTCATTCGGCACAAGTCAAATGTTGAAAGATGCAAGTCATGAAGAACAAAGGCTACAGCTGCATCCTGCTCTGCTGGTTACCTAAAGCATTGCTCAGCCCCTAAAGCAATGGTGCCACATTGAAAGAAGTATGCCATTGTTGCCATCCAAAGCATGGGTTCAGAGATTTTGCCCAGGGGAAGAGGCAGGTCAAAAACCGGAGTTCAGAGTCTCTCCCCAAAGGAAAAGACTTCATTTGCAACAGAGTGTGGGAAAGTTCAAGCCTAAGGCTGCTTTCAAAACAATGGAGGTTGTGTTAAAAAGCAATTAAAAGACTAGAAGATTCACTAGAGATATGAGCTAAATAGGCCGGCCAGTTTACCTCAAAGGACCAGGGAACTTAACAGCTAAGAAGAGCCCTTCTGAAATAAGAAAAATAGTCAAACACTGACCTAAAAAACTATCTCTGTAAAGTAAGCTTGTCCAACTCACAGCCCACGGGCCATATGTGGCCCAGGGTGACTTTGAATGCAGCCCAACACAGATTCGTAAACTAACTTTCCTTCCTTCCCTCCTTCCTTCCTTTCCTCCCTCCTTCCTTCCTTCCTTCCTTCCTTCTTTCCTTCCTTTCTTCCTTCTACCCTCCCTCCCTCCCTCCCTTCCTCTTCCTCTCCCTTCCTTCCTCATAGGTTCATAAACCGACCTTCTGACCTACTTTCCTCCTTCCTCCTTCCTCCCTCCCTCCCTCCCTCCCTCCCTCCCTCCCTCCCTTCCTTCCTTCCTTCCTTCCTTCCTTCCTTCCTTCCCTCCTTCCTTGACATATTCTTACTCTGTTGCCCAGGCAGGAGTGCAGTGGCACTATCTTGGCTCACTGCAACCTCCGCCTCCTGGGTTCAAATGATTCTCTTGCCTCAGCCTCCCAAGTAGCTGGGATTATAGGTACCTGCCACCATGCCTGGCTAATTTTTGTATTTCTAGTAGAGATGGGGTTTTGCCATGTTGGCCAGGCTGGTCTCGAATTCCTGACCTCAGTGATCCGCCCACCTTAGCCTCCCAAAGTGCTGGGATTACAGGTTTCAGCCACAGTGCCCGCCACAGATTCGTAAACTTTCTTAGAACATTATGAGGATTTTTTTTTTAAGCTCATCAGCTATCTTAGCATTAGTGAATTTTATGTGTGACCCAAGACAATTTTTCCAGTGTGGCCCAGGGAAACCCAAAGATTAAACACACCTGCTGTAAAGGATGCCAAATTTAATTAAACCTGTCTGTGAAGCAATTTATGCCCCAGGTCATGGTTGGAAACAATAGAGAAATCATCCAACAATAAGTAGAGCTTAATGGCTAGGTGTGGTCAGGAAAGAGACAGAGACCCGCCAAACCACCATCATCCTATGGCGGTGACAGGGTGCACGCCAAGGTTACACTCCTCGTGGAGTAACATCAGAATCTCCACACTGGGGGGGTAAAATAGAGTTCACTAAAATGATCCAGTTAGTCACTAAACAAACAGACAAACAAATAACAATAACAAGCCTGGAAGATAGGTCAGTACCCAGAGTTGACACAATATATTATTTAACACATCCAGTTTCCAACAAAAATATCTTGAGACATGCAAAGAAACAGGAAACTCTGACCCAAACACAGGAAGAAAAAACATCCAACAGAAACTGACTGCGATAGCAACTAGATGTTGATGAATTTAAGACTTCAAAGCAGCCATTATAAATATGCTGAAGGAACGAAAGGAAATCATGCTTAAAAGGAGGAAAAAAAAGAGCTGGGAGTGGTGGAATGCACCTATAGTCCCTGCAACGTGAGAGGCTGAGGCTAAAGGATCACTTGAGGCCAAGAGTTGGAGGCTGCAGTCAGTTATAATTGCACCACTGCACTCCAGCCTGGGTGACAGAGCAAGACCCTGCCTCTTAAAAAAAAAAAAAAAAAGTAGAAGAAAAAATTATGATGCACTTCAGGAGGCTGAGGTGGGAGGACTGCTTGAGGCCAGGAGTTTGAGACCAGCCTGGGCAACATAGCGAGACCCCATCTCTACAAAAAAAAAATTAAAAATTAGCCAAGCATGATGACATACACCTCTAGTCCCAGTTACCTGGGAGGCTGATGTGGGAGCATTGCTCGAGCCCAGGAGTTTGAGATTGCAGTGAGCTATGATTTATATCATTGCACTACAGCCTGGGTAACAGAGCAAGACTCTGCTTATAAAAAATAAAGATAAAAAAAGAAGGAAGAAGTATTCCTGAAAAAGAGAATATAAACATTTCAGAGGAAAACCAAATAAGAATATGTAGCAGAAAAGTACAATAACTAAAATAGGTAATTCACAAGGAGGGCTCAACTGTAAATGTGAACTAGCATTAAAAAGAATTAGCAAAGTGAAAAATAGGTCAATAGACATTATACAATATAAAAAGAGAGAAAGGAATGAGAAAATGAACAGAGCCTAAGAGACCCATGGGAAGCTATTGAGCATGCCAACATTAACATAATGAGAATCTGAGAAGGAAAGGAGACAGAGAAATAGGGCAGAAAAAAAATATTTCAAGACGTAATTGCCAAACGCTTCCTAAATTTGATAAAAGACATGAATTTACACATCCAAAAAGCTCAATTCATCCCCGCTACTGGAACACCAATTTTAACAACTATCTGCACACAGAAAAGCACCATCACATGAACCAAAAATCAGGTGAGCAATCACAGTACCTGGTTTTAACTTCATATTGTGGAAGGAGGCATTAAGAAGGGCAGGAGAGACAGTCTTGAATCACTGATACCATCCTTCCCCATCCCCCAGCACCAGCTGTACAGCATGGAAAGGGAATGCGTGCTCCTTGGGGAGGGAGAGCACAGTGACTGGGGGACTTTAAACTGAACTCGGTACTGCCCTGTCGCAGCTGAGAATAAATCCATGCTGGGCTCAGCCAGTGCCCGCACATGGAGGGAGCATTTGGACCAACCCCAGCCAGAGGGAAATCGCTCGACCTAGTGGTCTGAACTTGAATTTCTCAGCAAGCCTCGCCACTGCAGGCTGAGTTGCTCTGGGATCATAGGTAAACTTGAAAGGCTGTGTAGGACTCAAAGACTAAAATTCCTATAGTGCTAGACTAGGGTTAGAGGCAGTAAACCAGGGTGGCACGTGACCTAGGGAGACACCAGCTGGCATGGTTTAAGGAGGGCTTGTAATATACCTCCTCCAACTCCAGGCAGTGCAGCTCATGGCAACAAAAGCCACTCCTTTCTACTTAGAGAGAGGACAGCAAAGAGGAAAGAGGACTTTGTCTTTTATCTTGGATACCAGCTCAGCCACAGTAGGACAGGGCACCAGGCAGAGTTGTGAGGTCCCCCTTTTGGGCTCTAGCTCCCAGATGACATTTCTAGACATACCCTGGGCCAGAAGGGAACTCACTGCCTTGAAGGGAAGGCTCCAGTCCTGGCAGGATTCATCATCTGCTGACTAAAGGGCCCCTGGGCCCGAATAACCATCAGCAAAACCCAGCGGGTATGCCGTGGGCCTTGGGCTCTGATACGTGCTAACTTCAGGGGAGACCCAGAACATTACAAGTTGTAGTGGCTATGGTGAAAGACTCATTCTGTTTAGGAAAAGCAGAGGGAAGAATAAAGAGGACTTCATCTTGCACCCTAGGTACCAGCTTAGACACAGTGGGGTAGAGCAAAAAGCAGGCTCTTGGGGTCCCCGAGTCTAGGCCTATGCCCTTGGACAGCGTTTCTGGATCTGCCCTGGGCAAGAGGGGAGCCTACTGCCCTGAAGGGTGAGTCCCAGGCCTGGCAGCATTCGCCACAAGCTAAGAGAAGAGCCATTGGGCTTTAAGCAAACACTGGCGGTGGCCTGGCAGAACCCCCTGTGGACCTGTGGACCAGTGGTCGTGGTGGCCACGGGGAGAGGAGAGGCTCCCCTGCCTGTGGAAAGGGGAGGGAAGAGCAAGAAAGACTTTTTGTATTACGATTTGAGTGCCAGCTTAGCTGCAGTGTAATAAAACATCAAGCAAATTACTATGGTTTTTTACTCCAATCCTTGGCTCCCAATAGCATCTCTGGACATGCTCAAGGCCTGGGAGAACTCAGCACCTAGAAGAGAAGGACCTTAGGCAAGGACAAGTGCTATACTGGCTTCAGGTATGACCCAACGCAGTCCCAACAGTGGTGGCCACAGGAGTGCTTGTATCACGATATCCCTAGTTCCAGGTGGCTCAGCACAGAGAGAGAAATTTGGTATGTCTGGGAAAATGTTAGTGAAAAGAACAAGAGTCTCTTCCTGGTAATCCAGATAATTCTTCTGTATCTTATCTAAGACCACCAAGGCAGTACCTCTACAAGCCTGCAAAAAATCACAGTGTTATGGGGCTTGTGATCCAAGTCTCTTCAAATAATTGGAGAGTCTTCCCAAGAAGGATAGGCACAAATAAGACTGGTCTGTGAAGACCTCAAGAAATACCTAACTTTTCAAGGCCCACTCACTGAAGAACATCTACAGGCATCATTACCATCCAGGAGAACATGACCTCACCAAATGAACTAAATAAGGCACCGTGGACCAATCCTGGAGAAACAGAGAAATATGACATTTCAGACAGAGAATTCAAAATAGCTCTTTTGAGAAAACCCAAAGAAATTCAAGATAACACAGAGAAGGAATTCAGAATTCTATCAGAAAAATTTAAGAGAGTTTGAAATAATTAAAAAGACTGAAAGAGAAATTCTAGAGTTGAAAAAAAGAATTGACATGCTGAAGTATGCAGCAGAGTCTCTTAATAGCAGAATTGATGAAGCAAAGGAAAGAATTAAAGTGAGCTTGAAGACAGGCTATTCAAAAATACACAGTCAGAGAAGACAAAAGAAAACATAATACGAAACAGTGAAGCACACCTCGGGCCGGGCGCGGTGGCTCACGCCTGTAATCCCAGCACTGTGGGAGGCCGAGGCGGGTGGATCCCAAGGTCAAGAGATCGAGACCATCCTGGTCAACATGGTGAAACCCCGTCTCTACTAAAAATACAAAAAATTAGCTGGGCATGGTGGCACGTGCCTGTAATCCCAGCTACTCAGGAGGCTGAGGCAGGAGAATTGCCTGAACCCAGGAGGCGGAGGCTGCGGTGAGCCGAGATTGCGCCATTGCACTCTAGCCTCGGTAACAAGAGCGAAACTCCATCTCAAAAAAAAAAAAAAAAAAAGCACACCTTATAAGATCTAGAAAATAGGCTGAGCGCGGTGGCTCACTCCTGTAATCCCAGCACTTTGGGAGGTCATAGCGGTCAGATCATGAGGTCAGGAGATCGAGACCATCCTGGCCAACGTGGTGAAACCCTGTCTCTACTAAAATTAAAAAAAAGAAATTAGCCGGGCGTGGTGGCACACGCCTGTAGTCCCAGCTATGGGAGGCCAAGGCAGGGGAATCACTTGAACCCAGGTGGTGGAAATTGCAGTAAGCCGAGATCGTGGCACTGCACTCCAGCTGGGCAACAGAGCAAGATTCTATCTCAAAAAAAAAAAAAGAAAACAAAACAAAAATCTAGAAAATAGCCTCAAAAGGACAAATCTAAGAGTTTTTGGTCTTAAAGAGGAGGTAGAGAAAGAAACAGGAGTAGAAGGTTTCTTCAAAGGGATACTATCAGGCCAGGCACAGTGGCTCACATCTATAATCCCAGCACTTTGGGAGGCCAAAGTGGGTGGGTCATTTGAGGTCAGGAGTTCGAGACCAGCCTGGCCAACATAGTGAAACTCCATCTCTACCAAAAATGTAAAAATTGGCAAGGCGTGGTGGCTTATGCCTACCATCCCAGCAACTTGGGAGGCTGAGGCAGGAGAATCGCTTGAACCCATGAGGTGGAGGTTACAGTGAGCTGAGATCACACCACGGCACTCCAGCCTGGGCAACAGAGGAAGACTCCATCTCAAAAAAGCAAACCAAAAAAACCAAATGGATAGTATCAGAGAACTTCCCAAACCTAGAGAAAACTATCAACATTCAAGTACAATAAGGTTATAGAACACTAAGCAGATTTCACCCAAAGAAGACTACCCCAAGACATTCAATAATCAAACTCTCAAAGGTCAAGGATAAAGAAAGTATCTTAAGATCAGCAACAGAAGAGAAATAACATACAGTGGAGCTCCAATACGTTTGCACTAGGCTTTTCAGCAGAAATCTTATAGGCCAGGAGAGAGTGGCATGACACATTTAAAAGGCTGAGGAAAAAAAAGTTTTACCCTAGAATAGTATATCTGGCAAAAATATCTTTTAAGCATAAAGGAGAAACCAAGATCTTCCCAAACAAAAGCTGAGGAATTTCATCAATAGAGACCGTCCTACAAGAAATGCTAAAGGGAGTTATTCAATCTGAAAGAAAAGGATGTTAATGAGCAAGAAGAAATTATCTGAAGGTAACAGTAAGCACACAGAGAAACACAGAATAGCATAACACTGGCATTGTGATGTGTGAACTTCTCTTGACTTAAATAGAAAGACTAAATTATGAAAAAATCAAAAATAATAACTACAGCAACTTTTTAAGACAGTACAATAAGACTAAAGAGAAAAAACAAAGTTAAAAAGCAGGGGGATGAAATGTAGAGTTTGTATTAGTTTTCATTTTGCAAGTTTGTTTATGCAATCAGTGTAATTATGACGCATTGCATGGCTCTACCAAAATATCTCATGTACCCCATAAATATACGTACCTAGTATGTACCCACAAAAATTTAAAAAATTAAAAATTGAAAAAATTTTTAAAAGAAGCTCTTAAAGTCCAGGCGCGGTGGCTCAAGCCTGTAATCCCAGCACTTTGGGAGGCCGAGGCGGGTGGATCACAAGGTCAAGAGATCGAGACCATCCTGGTCAACATGGTGAAACCCCGTCTCTACTAAAGCTACAAAAAATTAGCTGGGCATGGTGGTGCGTGCCTGTAATCCCAGCTACTCAGGAGGCTGAGGCAGGAGAATTGCCTGAACCCAGGAGGCGGAGGTTGTGGTGAGCCGAGATCGCGCCATTGCACTCCAGCCTGGGTAACAAGAGCGAAACTCCGTCTCAAAAAAAAAAAAAAAAAAAGAAGCTCTTAAAGAGATCCACAGCAAGACACATTATCAAACTGCTGAAAGAATATGACAAGAAGAGAATCTTGAAAGAAGCAAGAGAGAAGTGACTCCTAAGCTTCAAAGGATCCCCAATACAGCAGAACTCTCATCAGAAATCATGGAGGCCAGAAGACAGCAGATTAACATATTCAAAGTGTTCAAAGAATATAACTGTAAAGCAAGACTCTTATAGCTAGTAGAGTTTAACAAAAACAGAGCATTCATTGCTAGCCCACCCACCTTATACGAATTCTTAGGAAGTTCTTTAGGCTGAAAGCAAATGACCCTAGAGAGTAATATGAATCCGCCCTCCCACACACCCACTACCAGTAAAGGTAGTTATGTAATTATAGAAGATATTATAAATGCATATTTCTTTTCCTATGAATATAATTATAATGTTTGGCCTGTAACATATAGAAATAAAATACATTGACCAATAACAACACAAAGGAGGTGGGTAAGAGCAAAGCTTCGTTGAGCTTAGGAAATGAATCCAAAGGAATAAATTAAGAGGACTATAAATGGGAAGAAGGAAGGCTAATATAACAAAAGCCTCAAATATGGAATTGTTCTTTTTTCTTTAAGCATCTTTAAAAGACATGTTATAAACTAATAATTGCAAGTGTTTCGAGAGTTTATAACATATATGTAAACATAAATATAATGTTATAAAATAATGCCACGCACATATACACTATGGAATACTATTCAGCCATAAAAAAGGATGAGTTCATGTCCTTTGTGGGCACATGGATGAAGCTGGAAACCATCATTCTCAGCAAACTAACGCAGGAACAGAAAACCAAACACCTCATGTTCTCACTCATAAGTGGATATTGAACAATGAGAACACACGGACACAGGGAGGGAAACATCACACACCGGGGCCTGTAGGGAGGTGGGGGGCTAGGGGAGGGATAGCAGGGGGTGGAGGGGTTTGAGAGGGATAGCATTAGGAGAAATATCTAATGTAGATGATAAGGTGATAGTGCAGCAAACCACCATGGCACATGTATACCTATGTAACAAACCCTCATGTTCTGCACATATACCCCAGGACTTAAAATATAATAAATAAATTTTTTTTTTTTTTTTTTTTTGAGACGGAGTTTCACTCTTGTTACCCAGGCTGGAGTGCAATGGCGCGATCTCGGCTCACTGCAACCTCCGCCTCCCGGGTTCAGGCAATTCTCCTGCCTCAACCTCCTGAGTCACTGGGATTACAGGCACGCACCACCATGCCCAGCTGATTTTTTTGTAGTTTTAGTAGAGACAGGGTTTCACTGTGTTGACCAGGATGGTCTCGATCTCTTGACCTCGTGATCCACCCGCCTTGGCCTCCCAAAGTGCTGGGATTACAGGCTTAAGCCACTGCGCCCGGCGCATAAATAAATTTTTTTAATGCCACAAAAATTGGGAAGAGGGAATTGAATTATAGGGTTAGTATCTCTATATTTCATTGGACTTAAGTTACTATAAACCTGAAGCATACTCTGGTAAGATGTATTAGGAAAACCCTACAATACCACTAAGGAAATAACTCAAAATATGTAGTGAAAAAGTCATTAAAGAAATCAAAATGTTACATTGGAAAACATGCAATGCAAGGGTCAGGCGCAGTGGCTCATGCCTATAATCCCAGCACTTTGGGAGGCCGAGGCGGGTGGATCACGAGGTCAAGAGATCGAGACCATCCTGGCCAACATGGTGAAACCCCATCTCTATTAAAAATATAAAAATTAGCTGGGCATGGTGGCGCATGCCTGCAGTCTCAGCTACTTGGGAGGTTGAGGCAGGAGAATTGCTTGAACCCAGGAGGCGGAAGTTACGGTCAGCCGAGATCACGCCATTGCACTCCAGCCTGGGTAACAAGAGCAAAACTCCGTCTCAAAAAAAAAAGAAAACATGCAATGCAAAAGAAAGCAGTAAAGAAGCAATAGAGAGGCCGGGCGCGGTGGCTCAAGCCTGTAATCCCAGCACTTTCGGAGGCCGAGGCGGGTGGATCACGAGGTCAAGAGATCGAGACCATGCTGGTCAACATGGTGAAACCCCGTCTCTACTAAAAATACAAAAAATTAGCTGGGCATGGTGGTGCGTGACTGTAATCCCAGCTACTCAGGAGGCTGAGGCAGGAGAATTGCCTGAACCCAGGAGGCGGAGGTTGCGGTGAGCCGAGATCGCGCCATTGCACTCCAGCCTGGGTAACATGAGTGAAACTCCGTCTCAAAAAAAAAAAAAAAGAAGCAATAGAAGAGCAAAAAAGGCATTTAGAAACATTTGGAAAACAAAAGGCAAATTGCGTAAGTCCACCTTTATCAATAATAACATTAAATGCAGATGGATGAAACAATCCAATAAAAAAAAACAGGGATTGTCAGAATGGACAAAAAGCCCTGATTCATGGTGCTGGACACAGTGGTTCATGCCTGCAATCCTAGCACTCTGGGAGGCTAAGGTGGGAGGCTTACTTGAGCCCAAGAGTTTGAGATAGGACCAGGCAACACAGTGAGACTCCATCTCTACAAAAACGTTTAAAAATTAGCCAGGTGCCGGGCGCGGTGGCTCAAGCCTGTAATCCCAGCACTTTGGGAGGCCGAGGCGGGTGGATCACGAGGTCAAGAGATCGAGACCATCCTCGTCAACATGGTGAAACCCCGTCTCTACTAAAAAACTACAAAAAATGAGCTGGGCATGGTGGTGCGTGCCTGTAATCCCAGCGACTCAGGAGGCTGAGGCAGGAGAATTGCCTGAACCCAGGAGGCGGAGGTTGCGGTGAGCCGAGATCGCGCCATTGCACTCCAGCCTGGGTAACAAGAGCGAAACTCCGCCTCAAAAAAAAAAAAAAAATTAGCCAGGTGAGGCCGGGCGTGGTGGCTCAAGCCTGTAATCCCAGAGCCGAGATCGCGCCATTGCACTCCGCCTGGGTAACAAGAGCGAAATTCCGTCTCAAAAAAAAAAAAAAAAAAAAAAAAAAAAAAAAAAAAAAAATCATTAGCCAGGTGTGGTGGCTTGCGCCTGTGCTCCCAGCTACTCAGGAGATTGAGGTGAGAGGATCACTTGAGCCCAGGAGGTCAAGGCTGTGGAGTGCCATGATTGTGCCACTGTACTCAGCCTGGGCGACGAAGGGAGACTCTATCTCAAAAAAGAAAAAGTAAAAAAGAAAAAAAGGAATGAAGGTACAACAAACTTATGGGACGCAGTGAAAGCAAAGCTCAAACAGAAATTTATAGCAGCAAATGCTCATATTTAGAAGAAAGAGCTCCAAATCATCACCCTAATCTTTGGCCTTAAGAAACCAGAGAAATAACAAAGTCAACTTAAATTAAGAAGAAAGAAGGAAATCAGGATTAGAGCCGAATTTAATGAAATACAGAATATAAAAATAATACAAAATCAATAAAATCAAAAGTTGGCTCTGGGAAAAGATCAACAAAATTGACAAACCGTTAGCAAGATTGACCAAAAAAAGTGACATCTCAAGTTACTAGAATTAGAAATAAGAGATGTTATCACCAATTTTACTGAAATAAAAAAGATTGTAAAAGAGTATCACAAACAACTGTATGCTAATAAATTAATCAGATGAAACAGATAAATATCTAGAAAAACACAAACTACCAAAACTGATTGAACTGAAAATCTGAATAGACCTATAAAAAGTAAAGAGTAATCAGAAGTGCCCACTAGACAAACCTCAGGTCCGGATAGATTCACAGGTAATTTACCAAAATTTAAATAATAGTTAGTACCAATTCTTCATAATCACTTCACAAAAAAAGAAGTAGTGCTCACCTCGGCAGCGCATATACAAAAAAAAAGAGAAGTGTTTCTATAAGGCTACCATTATCCTGATACCAAAATCAGACAGTAAAAAGAAAGAAGAAAACTGCAGACTATTATCTCTTATAAATATAGACAAAAAAGTCTTCAATAAAATACTAGCAAACTGTATTAGTCCATTTGTGCTGCTATAAACAAAATATCTGAGACTGGATAATTTATAAAGAAGAGGAATTTATTTCTCACAGTTCTAGAGGCTAGAAGTCCAAAATAAAGGTCCCTGCAGATTAGGTATCTGGCAAGGGCCTGGTCTCTCTTCTTCTAAGATGGTGCCTTGTTGCTGTATCCTCCAAAGAAGGGGAATGCTGTGTCCTCACATGGAGGAATGGCCAAAGGACAAAAAGGGGACTTAGCTCGTTCCCTCCAGTCCTTTCATAAGGTTTATCATGAGGGCTCCATCCCCATGATCAATTTCCAAAAGGTCCCACTGCTTAATACCACCACAATGGAGATGAAGTTTCAAAGTGAATTTTGAAGCAGCTAGCTGGGGACCACAGGCATGCACCACCACACCTGACTGCTTAAAAAAAAATGTAGAGACAGGGTCTCACTTTGTTGCCCAGACTGGTCTCAAACTCCTAGACTCAAGGGATCCTCCAGACTTGGCCTCCCAAAGTGCTGATATTGCAGGCATGAGTCACCACACCTCGCCCAAATTATATACTTATAAATAGTCAAAAAGGTGAATTTTATGTTATATAAATTTTACCACAATAAAAAAAGGGATAATGGCAGATAGCAATAGCACTGCACACTAACAACATGTCTACCATGACAAAAGAAACCCGCGTGCGCCATGTGACTGAGGAGCTAGACAACAGGGCTGTGAGCTAAAACATCGGAGTACTGAAGGTTTAAGGAGGAGCTGACAGGAAGAGCTTCTTTTTCACACAAAGAAAATTACTTGGAGAAAAAAGAAACTTACTTCTTACACATAAAAATAAATCTAACAGGAAGAGAAAATGAAATGTCCTTTCAAAGAAAGAGTGAATTCCCTCCCAACCAGAAGAAAGGGCATCCTCCCCCTTACCTCTTCCTGGGCTGATGGCTGTGAGAAGGGGTTTGTGGTCACTCATTTTCTCCTGCCTCTGTTTTTGAGAGACTATTTCCAGTTCCTTTTTTGCTAGCAGCTTGCTGGATGGGTAGAACAGGCCCACAGTCTGTGTGCCTATGTCCCTCTTAGTCCCAGCATCAGATCTGGGCAAAGGAATCAGAGACTGCCAGGCACATCGGGGCTATAAGTGAGGCAGAAAACATTTTTTTAAATTAGAATATAATTTAATCAATCTTCCATTTTACTTATAGAAAACAATTCTAATTGGAATAAAATGTATCTCAAAAAAACTGTACTTTGAGCTAAAAGGGTTTCCAGCTTTTGCCTCATGTTCTTTGCTCCTGTCTTTCCCACCAGCTCCCAGCCTGATCCATGAGTAGCCATTTATTATCTAAAATTCAGCAAATCAAGGGATGTTTGCTGGCCTGCATGACGCCTGGAACATACCTATCCTTGTCAGCTCTATAATGCAATAGAGCACAGATTTCACCACTCATACACAGCTACTGGTCACCAACATTTCCGCTAATATACTCTCCTGCATCTGAATCTGAGGACCTGAGAGGACTACCATGTAAGCTTGTGTGGGTTGTGCACTGCACACAGTCACTGCATTGAAAGTAGTACCATTCAAATGGTAAACATCATATATTTGCATATGTATTCGAATAATTTTTCTAGTAGAGAAACCAGTATATTACAAGCCATTACCAATAGATGGCAGTCATGTGTCTCAAGAAAAGAACACCTTTGTTTCATTTGCACAAAGGAATAAGGGCTAGTGGCAGTCCAAGATTTAAATCTTTCAAACTGGGTCAAGAAGCCATGAATTCCCTAAAACTGTATACAAAGTGCTGAGTGTATCCTCTAGTAATTATCAATCTTTAACTTCTTATACTGAAGAGGTAAGAAGAAACATGAAAAGTCTTATCCAGCTTAGAGAAATTCATAAAATTACAAAAATCTAACACCAAGCCAGTTTTAGAGCTTAAGTACTTCTGAAAATAACCTGGTGAGATTTTCTCAAATTATGCCCAGCTGTTATAAATCACAAAAGCAATTTTATATACCTAAGTTTTCTAAAATATAAAAAAAGGGGAAGGAAAAGTTCTCAGAATGCTACGCAAGAAATTCAAGAGAAGTGCATTCTAAAGTGGCATTATGTCCACGGCCTTGCAAATGTAACGACACAGACCTCAATTTACTGCACACAAATATGCCCATTTAGATCTTTGATTTCTGAAGAAATCATTTGAGTGTTTAAAATCTAAATCGACTGCATTTATTTGCACACCCGTTGAAATTCCATGTGAAAGTTCTCAATATTTTGGGTCTCTTCCCTGGGTTGATTCACAGGGTAGAGGACACACATTCAGAGTTACAACCTTTTCCCGGATACCAGTTCTTACTACAGGGGAGGCCTCACCTCGGAAAAAGGGCGAGGCTCCTCAGCAGCTAGAGCCAGGCCTCTGTCCATGCTGAGCCTCACCCAGGACTTCACACAAATACCACAGGAGCCACAGAATCGGGCAGACAGGTGATTGCTGGCCCCACATTTAGGGCAAACAGAGCAGCCGGCAGGAATGCCAAGCTAGAGGACAGAAAATGTCTTTATGAATATTAGAGTTAAAATGTCCTCATGTAAATGATTCTCGTACCATATGAAATAACATATGCCCACACTCTCTGATCCAGCCATTCCACCTTCCAGAATTTGTCCCACAGAGGGACAAGCAGAGAAATAAGTGTACTCCAGGTCAAGCCCTAAAGCACTGTGATTTTAAAGAAACCACTGAAAACAACACAAATATCCAGCAATAGGGATGGCCTAAATAGATCACAGTACATGCATACAAACAATGGATTATTGGCTGGGCGCGGTGGCTCATGCCTGTAATCCCAGCACTTTGGGAGGCCGAGGCGGGTGGATCACGAGGTCAAGAGATCGAGACCATCCTGGTCAACATGGTGAAACCCCGTCTCTACTAAAAATACAAAAATTCAGCTGGGCATGGTGGCGCGTGCCTGTAATCCCAGCTACTCAGGAGGCTGAGGCAGGGGAATTGCCTGCACCCAGGAGGCGGAGGTTGCGGTGAGCCGAGACCGCCCCTTTGCCCCCCCGCCTGGGAAAAAAGAGAGAAACCCCCCCTCCACCAAAAAAAGAAAAAAAAAAAAAAAAAACAATGGATTATGAAGCCACTGAAAAGAATGAGGAGGTTACTAACAAGATACGTTGCTAAGTGAAAATAATTGGATCAGTTTTCATAGCACCAGTTTACTTATACATGCATTGAATAGCTGAAAGAGCATCTCCAGAACTGGGTGTTGGCAATTGCTTCTGAGAGGAGAACTCTGGGACTTAGATGAGAAAGGAAACTAACACTTCACTCGAAAACTTTTTTATTATTTGCATACAATACTTAGATAAATGAATAAATACATAGTCTTGAGTGTTTTATTATAAAGGCAAGCAGACAGAACTCATTTTAAAAAACGCCAGTAGTCAATAAATGAGTGAAAAGGTTTAACCTCAAACAAATACAAATCAAAACAGTCATGAGAGATGGCTCTCAACGTAAGATAATTATCTCTATCTCCAGATTCTTAGATTATAGGTGCAGTAGCGAAATCACAAGAAATGATTTCTGCAAGGCCATGGAAGATTTGCCTGGCTCTCTCCAGGCCAGTGGTGAGGTGCTCAGTATACAGAACATCAGTTTTAAAATACCCACCATGTTGATTTGTAGTAGCTTTGAAGGTCTCTTGATTAAAAAAAATAAAAAATAATAAAAATAAATAAAATAAAATACCCACCATGGCGCCACACCAGCCGCAGAAGGACGCCTCCCAGAGATTCCAGCGACCACATCTGGAGCAGGAAATGGTCCCCCCTTTCTGAGTGGGCGGAGGAGGGGCTTTATCCCCACTGCACAGCGACTGGTGTATGAAATGTCATTTAAAGGCAGATCAATACTATATTCTCTAATCCCCCTCCCAATTCAAAAAAGATAAAAAGCCCTGAGATAATATAAGCCCTGGAAATACTGTCTCTCTTTTTTTTTTTTTTTTTTTTTGCCCAAAGGAGTACAGCTATGATGGGTTTCACCAATGAATAAATTAGTACATAGAGCACACATTCCTTCATAGAGATCACAGAAAGTCAATGAAACTGGTGCCTCGCACATCTTAGCATTTTTCAATATCTTTAATATCAAGGACAGCAAGGCCTACTGTTGATTTAAGAGAACAATATTAATGAAGGAAGAAGACAGCTGAGCTACCTGAGGGGCCATGATTAAGGCTCATCTTCTATCCTTCGGAGTTCTGGTTTCCATAGAAAAATGTGACTTGATTTCCCACTCTTGACACATGGGAAGAATTATTTTATACTGGGGACGGAGGCAGAATTGTTTCGTGAGAATTCCAGGGACTATGTTAGGTAAACCTAGATTCGAATGTGTTCCTGTTGCTTCCTCACTATTGCTTGGTAAAAGACTTGCTCACTTCCCAAATGGAGGTGACAGCACAGTGGCTGCTGCCTGACCACCCACCATGTGCAGACTCCATTCCCACACTGCCCCGCACCCTCGCATCAGTCCCACGGCGGACCTGGGAGGTGGGTGCCGTCACTGTCCCCATCTTACAGAGGGAGAGCACGGGGACACAGAGAGGGTGAGACACACGATTAGAGCCATGTGACTCTAAAGCCTGGCTTCTCTCCCTGACGCCATACAGCCTCTTCAATAGAATAGCTTCTCCCAGGTCTGCAGGGGTTCAGACGATTACCGACAGTTAAGTGGACAGGAATGCTCAGCACAGAGCCAAGCTGCACCGGCCAGCTTCCTTCCCTTCCCACCTTGCTTTCCGCTAGATCCTGATTTCTAGAGGAGAAAGCACTATAGTTTCACTTTTATTCCCCCAACGAGGACAGTCCTGGTACCCTGGCACAGGGGAGTCACTCAAATAGTTTTACTGAGTCAATGACTGATTTAATTGGTAACTGAATGCGTGTATTACCACATATGCCCCGCACACTACTAAGAATGCACACACCAGGGAAAACATTTGCTAAGGGCACTTTTCCCTCAAAGACACACATTTTAGTTCACTCTATTTGCCCACCTGTATTCCATTTTGCTTCAGGGCCAGCTCTGTTATCTAGAATAGAAACCTATTCTAAGAGAGGCCACATCAGCCCCAGCATCCACAGACACCCGAGAACAGAGCCTTTCTTTGTGTGTGCTTGCCCTGATTTCTGCGTAATTAGAGGGAAAGTCCTTCAGGTAAATCAAAGATAAATTCTCTGCAAACTTTTGCTTCAGAACTTACATTTCAATTATCCTATTCTTAAAACAAGACTTTGGTATAAAGCTTGCTGGCCTGGGCTTCTAAATACAAAGCCTTCAGGCTTTTCATTGAAATGTACTGACTGTTTAAGTAGCTATTAAATATAACATTGCTTTAAAGAAAGAAAAGTTATCTTTCTGATAGTCTTACTGATCAAAAAAACAAAAAAAAAAAGAGAAAAGAAAGAAAAGTTATCTTACCCCATCATATTAATGCTGCTAAATGAAGAAAAGACATAAAGCTATCAGAATGAACATGCATTGTTACTTCTGTGGACTACAGAGATAAATACTACCCTTGTGACATCTAAGCTCTGATATACCATTCAGATAGAAATACAATTTTTAGAAAGAATTCAATTTGGGGATTATTCTGAAAATAGTTTTGTTGATAGATGAGACCTAGGAACACTTATATCACTGACAGTTAACGATTTAAATGGTTTTATTATTTACATAAGAAGTACTGAATGCCTGAGGAAAGAATGAGAAAATCTTTTGCTGTCAATTTACTTAAATCTATCGGTAAGAATATATCAAGATTTCCAGTTCTATTGTTTTCTAGTTTTACACTTTCCCTATCTCACTATTACCCTCTCTGGTGCCTTGGAAAAAATTATAGAGTGTCATTTTATGATTAGAGAGTAATATCAAGTCTGAAACCACATTAACAGATGACTCTCAATAACAAACAACCCTAAAATTACATCAGCTTTGATTTGAAAATAGATGCGTTTTCTGATTAAATTCACCACCTTGTTACTTTGTTTTTAGTCTCAGTTATGAAACACATCGTATGCAACAGAAATCATCTTAAAAAAAAAAACTACAGATTTTTCCTTCTGGCAATGGTAACCTAAGACCATAACAAATGACTCCCACATAGAAAAGAACTATAAAATCTGCTGACAATAGGCCAGGATCACTGGCAGTCAAGAGGTCGAGACCAGCCTGGTCAACACGGTGAAACCCCGTCTCTAAAAATGCAAACATTAGCCAGGCGTGGTGGTGAACGCCTGTAATCCTAGCCACTTGGGAGGCTGAGGCATGAGAATCTCTTGAACCCAGGTGGTGGAGGTTGCAGTGAACCAAGATCACATCATTGCACTCCAGCCTGGGCGACAGAGCATGACTCTATTTCAAGATTAAAAAAATCTGCTGATAATACATGAAGGCAGTGGAGAATGAACAGAGGCAGATACACTTGCAGCAAGAGCACACAAGAAGTGGGGGAGTTATACAAAGTCAGTTCCCATCTTCACGGCTTTCAGCCTGGAACTAAGGGCAGTCTACATAGCGCATGTGAAGTGGGGGGCACAAGGCAGTATTTCTGGCCAAGAGAACCAGAAAACTGAAGCTGGGGAATATTTGGAGGCTGAAGAAGTAGGGAGCTCCTAGAAAGAAAGAAGAGAAGGGATCTACTCTGTGTATTCAGATCTCTTACCAACCCCTGAACAACATATGTACTGAATGGGCTTGAAGCAGCTAAGCTAAAGACAAAATATCTGAATGGAGACCAAACTTTCTATCCCTCCTCCCCTCAAACTTTTTTCTTGGTATTTAGTATGTTGAGGAATTTTAAACTGTAGCCTAGAATTATGAATGTTTGGCTGTGGTACTTTCTGGATTCTGTTACTCTGGGAGTGTTGCTGTTGTTTGTTTGCTTTGCTTTAACAGGCAATAATACATATGCTTGCTTTTGGGGAATGTGCTGCCTGGAAGGAACTAGAACTACTGCTTCACACATAAAAAGAAAACCAACTGAGTCTGACCCTAAGATGAATCAGATGTTAGAAGAAGCAAACCAGAAATTTAAAGCATATACACTGTACACAATAAATAAAAAGAGGAAACCTCAACAAAGAAATAGAAACATAAAAAACAGAAACAGGTGAGAATTCTGGAACAGAAAAAGATAATATTTTAAATAAAATATTTACTAGATGTACTTAATATCTAAAAGGATATGGTAAAGGAAAGTGTAAGTGAACTGGAGGATAGATCAACAGAAAGCATACAGTGTGAAAGGAAAAAAGATTTTTTAAAAATGAACAGGCCCAGTGCAGTGGCTCATGCCTGTAATCCCAGCACTTTGAGAGGCCAAGGTGGGCGGCTTAACTGAGGTCAGGAATTCGAGATCAGCCTGGACAACATGGTGAAACCTCGTTTCTACTGAAAATACAAAAACTAGCCAGGCTTGGTAGTATACACCTGTAACTCCAGCTACTCAGGAGGCTGAGGCAGGAGCATCACTTGAACCCAGGAGGTGGAGGTTGCAGTGAGCTGAGATTGCAGCACTGCACTCCAGCCTGGGTGACAGAGCAAGACTCCATCTAAAAAAAAGGTCCTCAGGGACCTATTAGAGAATATCAATTCAACAGATGTGTATATGGACTTGAGATGGACAGTAGAAAATGAGTGGAGCTGGGCCGGGCACGGTGGCTCAAGCCTGTAATCCCAGCACTTTGGGAGGCCGAGGCGGGTGGATCACGAGGTCAAGAGATCGAGACCATCCTGGTCAACACAGTGAAACCCCGTCTCTACTAAAAATACAAAACATTAGCTGGGCATGGTGGCGCGCGCCTGTAATCCCAGCTACTCAGGAAGCTGAGGCAGGAGAATTGCCTGAGCCCAGGAGGCGGAGGTTGCGGTGAGCCGAGATCGCGCCATTGCACTCCAGCCTGGGTAACAAGAGCGAAACTCCGTCTCAAAAAAAAAAAAAGAAAATGAGTGGAGCAGAAAAATCAAGAAATCATGGCCAAACAATTCCCAAATCTGATGAAAGACAGAAATTTATAGTTACAAGATTCTAAATGAACACCAACCAGAATAACTTCACACTAAGGTATATTATAGCCAAATTGTTAAAAACCATCACTAAAGAGCAAATCTTAATAAAAGCAGCGGGAGAAAAATGACACATCCCATATGTGAAAATGTCAGTTTGATTCACATCTGACTTTTGAGCTGAAAGCATGGAGGCCAGAAAAGCGTGGAACAGCTTTAAATTTCAGAAAGAATATTAACTGTCAGCCTAGAATTATATATATCCATCAAAAATACTCTTTGAGAATATCTTCATTGTGGTGGTGGTGAAAATGGCTGAAAATTACCAACATTCACCAAACTGCACAATTAAACTAGGTGAATTTTATTGCATATAAATTATGTCTCAATAAAACTGGAAACAAGAGGAATTCCTTCAAATCAACTATTCGTAGACTGTCAGTGATTAGGCGATGTTAAAAGGTATCTTGTCCAACTCAACTGTTATGAGTTGAATTCTGTCTGCACAGATAAATGACATGTTGGAGTCCTAACCTCCAGTACCCCAGAATGGGATCTTATTTGGAAAATGGTCTGTACAGATGTAATCAAGTTCAAGTGTGGTCATTAGGGTGGATCCGAATCCAGTGTGACTGGTGTCCTTATGAAAAAGGGAAATCTGGACACAGAGGCACACACACACAGGCAGACACACGGGGAGAGCTCCATGGGATGGCAAAGGCAGAGACTGGAGTGCTGCATCTAGAAGCCAAGGGAAGCTTGAGGCTACCAGAAGCTGGGAGAGAGGATGGAAGAGTTCATTCCCTAGCACCTTCAGAGGGAGCGTGGCCCTGCTAACACCTTGATTTTAGACTTCTGGTCTCCAGAGATGTCAGACAATAGATTTCCGTTGTTGTTAGCCACCTAGTTGATGATGCTTAGGAAAAAATGAGTACACACCCATTTGATACTAATCATGTAGACTAGTGGTCCCTGATCCCCGGGCCATGGACGTGTACGGATCTGTGGCTTGTTAGGAACTGGGCCACACAGCAGGAGGTGAGTGCTCCACCTCCTGTCAGATCAGCGGCAGCATCCGATTCCCATGGGAGCGCAAACCCTACTGTGAATTGTGCATGAGGGATCTAGGTTGTGCGCTCCTTATGAGAATCTAACTTATGACTAATGATTTGAGGAGGAACAGTTTCATCCTGAATCCATTCCCCCACCATGTCCATGAAAAAATTGTCTTCTACAAAACCGGTCCCTGGTGCCAAAAAGGCTGCGGACCGCGGCTGTAGACCATACTAACTGCACTGTCCAGTTTCACGAGGAATCTCTCTGAGATGAGAACAAACTCCACAAACAGTCAAAAACATATATAGCAACCCAAAAGAAGCAAGTTTTTTCTTCTGAGTTGGCTAGTAAATGACAACTTTTTCGTGGTACAAGACAAGAGTCACCTGGAAGTAATTTTAATTTTCATCAGAAGCATTTTATAGACATAAAATAGATCATCTAGACTGAACTTATTCACTGTATTTAAAGTGCATATACTCCTGTTCCTTCATTTCAATATTCAAAACGGGCTTGTAGGAAACCCAAGAAATAGGTGGCTACGATGTTCTCAATTTCAAAAAGCAGTGTGCATGTAGAGTCAACAAAGACAGTGGACCATGGGGTGTGGGGGGTGGTGGGGATGACAAAGACATACCTGTCTGTAAATGAAATGTGAATGAGTTCACTTCCCGCAGGCTAATGCCAGCCTCCCATGCAAAGTTATTCAACAAAATCATAAGAAATAACTGCTCTTACTGAATCCTCTTGAAGTTAAGACTTTGCAAACAATTCTGTATTGATGAATATATAAAGTTCTCTCCACATATAGAAATCTTGCTTTCAGTTTACCATGAGAAGCTTTTCTTGGTCTCTCTCCCCAATCCCCTGGGCAGATTCTGTTTCTCTATTACCATTAACATTGAATTTAGTAGCCACTAAATATAGGGTCGGCACATGCAGTCAACCTACCTCTTGTGATGAAGGCAGGGCCCCCTCACAGGTGACACAGTATCTCAGGTGAGCAGGATTTCCTGTACCACAGGCCCGGCAAATTACCTTCTCCTTCACAACAAAAAATAAGAAATACATGTTCCTCTGAGCAAACAACTGTGCAAAGAAATCATCAAGCAGCCTCTTCTGTCAGTCATTCAGCTACAGACCCTTACCGCATCCAGACCCTGAATATTGGATTGGTTTAGGAGTTACTATACATAGTGTCAGACAGATATCTGTAGTTTGTTTGTTTGTTTGTTTGTTTGCTTCCATTTGTTTTTATAGAGATGGGATTTGACCGTGTTGCCCAGCCTGGTCTCCAACTCCTGGCCTCAAGTGATCTTCCTACTTCAGCTTCCTAAAGTACTGGAATTTCAGGTATGAGACCCCATGCCCAGCCTGAATGTAGTTTTAAAAGAAACAAAACACCAAAGAAACAAACACACACATTGGAATGAGTATTCATGTGGTCTTCAGAAGGCAAGTTGGAAATTCTGCACTGGTTATGTGTAAGGTTGTGTGTGTGTGTGTGTGTGTGTGTGTGTGTGTGTGTGTGTGTGTGTGTGTTTCTCCAGTGTGAAAACCATGACACTGAGTAGACACTCCATTTTATGGCTTAAGCAGTAAACAGAAAGACCCTAGACCAGCAAGGGATTATCTATGTGTTTACAAGTAATCTGGTTCTTGAACTGGGATTTACCTTCTGGGGCTTCATGTTAAATATGAATTTAGGTTTGCTCTGTAGTTTTTACTTAGGAAGAAGTGGAAAGATTGCCCAAGAAAGAGAGTCGTTAAGTACAACTTTCTAAGTCAGGACCCTGGGGTTAAGTCGCAACACAGAGAAAAACAAAAGACAAAGAAATGATGGTAAAAATAGTCAAGCGTTCAGCTATCAGAGGTTTGCTAACAACTGTTTCGTTACTGACCGCTCTATTCTCTCAGGATATAATCTTTTTCAATTGTCAATGACCAGTAGTGCTCAAGTATTCCTTCCTAGTCCAGCACTGTGGTCCCTCGGTGTCCTGAAGCTAATAAATCAAACAGTGTGTTCAGAAGCTGGTACAGGTAAAGTGGATGATCAAGAAAAAGAAAGCCCAACTCCCAGGGTTTTATTTCCAATACCACCAGGTAGCTCCATGAAGTCCTAGCCTTTCAAAGCCTGGTTAATTCCATTTTAGTGGAAGATTCCAAAGTTTTCCTAGGAACTGAGCCAACTCAGGAAACCACAGTTCCCAATCTAAACAACTCCTAAAGGGCAGAGGCCAACTGACTGCTATTCAAAATGGCAGAGAATCACAGTCCTGCTCTCAATGGTTTCTGACACTCCCTGGGGCCAACATTCTTCAAAGCTATTTAAAGTTACCACAACATAATCTGCAATTGGCCAGCCTTTATGCACGAGATTTAGGGCTATGACTTTCCTCAAGATGTTGCTTCAGGAAAGATCTGGTAAAACACAGAGAAATGAGACAAATTTCCTGTCTCCATGTTAAAAAATCCTGAGATCAAATAAAAGTAATCTTGCTGTGTGCTGCAGAAAACACTTTCTCTAGAAGAGAAAACTGGAGAACAACTAAAACTGCTTACTTCTCAAGTCCAGTGGCTTCCTTTAAGACCTCACCTTGCAGGGCTCATAATCCAAAACTGCATCTCATATATTTGCCCAATGCATACTCTGCCCATTCCCCACCTTGCCTTACAAAACCCTTTGTTTTTAAAATTTTAATTAATCAACTTTTAACTTCATTTTTAGAGCAATGTAACGTTCACAGCAAAATTGAGTGGAAATTACAGAAGATTCCCATACACCATGTCCCACCCCACAGACACAGCCCCCCCAATATGCACATCTCACACCCAAGCGGTACATCATCAGTGAACATACACTTAACACATCATTATCACCCATGGCCCATTGTTTATATTACAGTCCAGCACTAACCCTTTAAACCCTTTCCCTGCCCTCCTTCTTCTGAGATGCTACTACGAACTTGTCTAAGTGGTGGTCCACCTTACTGCATCCAGTCTATTAAACAGTTTTCTTGGTTGACGGGTTTTTCTATATTTTTTGTGGAGACTTTTGACACCATGCCATGGCTCACTTCTTTCTAGAGCAGTGACCATGACCCACAGTTAGAAATCGTTTTATATCACAATCCACTACACTCACAAATTCACAGATGTCTGTGGGGGTGATGTGGAATTGAGGCCACCTTCAGATGGCCTTAATGGGGATGCTAAACACCTCTGATGAGAACTTTTCAAAAGTCAATATCCTCATTTGCCATTTCATCCACAGCTTTTGTCACATATTGTCTAGCTGAATGGTTGTAGGCTATTTAACAGAGCCAGTTAGTCACTGGGATATAACGTTCCCTTTTAAGGTAGCTGGAGGAAGAGAACAATTTTCAAACTCCCAAGCTTTAATTGACACAACTAAAAAGGAAGAACGTTGAAAACAAATGAGTAGATCATTGCAAACTTAATGTCAAAACTGACTAAGCTAAAATTCTGCTTGATGTGGAGTTGTGGTTACACTGGTTTTAACCCCAAATCACTGTATGAAAGGCTGGGACTCACTGAAGGAGCCCGTGCTTCAGGCATGTGAATCATCAGATCTTTTCAGGAGGATCCCAGACTAAGCCTCACAGATTCTAAGAACCACAAAGATGACTGAAGTCCTGGAGGTATACTGCATGCTGCTCGTAAAATTCCAAAGGAAACTTGGTAAATGTCTTCAGTTAAGGTTCTCTGATGAACAGGGATGTTAAAACTAGTTTTAAACTTTAGAAAACATCCAGTGGAGGCCAGGCATGGTGGCTCATGCCTGTAATCCCAGAACTTTGGGAGGCCAAGGTGAGAGGATCACATGAGCCCAGGAGTTCCAGACCAGCCTGGGCAACAAGGCGAAATCCCATCTCTACAAAAAATAGAAAAATTCACCTGGTGTGGTAGCACATGCCTGTGATCCCAACTACTTGGGAGCCTGAGGTAGGAGGATCACTTGAGCCCAGGAGGTCAGGCTGCGGCAAGCCATGACTGTGCCACTGCACACTAGCCTAGGCGACAGAGTGAGACCTTGTCTCAAAAAAAAAAAAAGAAAATGGCCAATAGATGCATTTGTTCAGTGAAATAAATAAGTTGCAAGGAAAAGTATACAACATGATTTCATTTTTGTCTAAAAAACCAAACCAAACCAAATCTAAATGTATGTATATATATAAATATATTTCTGTGAATCTAGAAAAATACATAAAAGGACACCCTAAGCTGCTAACATTGGTTATGTCAGAGAAATAGAAATGTAGGTAGAGTGAAGAAATTATACACTTTTTGGTATATCTTTGGATTATTTGTTACCAAAAATTAGGTATTAATTATTTTAAAGAAGTAAATTATAAAATCTTCTCTTATGCTGAAAATAGGTATCTTTGTCATAGGTCAAATACAGAAATGTCTGCTACTGTATCTTTTAATCCTGGCAGGAAAAAAAATCTGGTAGAACAAAAATCCTCAGCATTGATAGTGCCTTAAATCCACACAAGACAAGACTGCAACTGCTGTGGAATCTGTCTTCATCACAGAAGGAAGAGAGCAGATGGTGCTTTTGTACTCAGTGGAGTGAGCTAGAGACCAGTGCTGAAAGGGGAAGGGAGCTGTCAATGGCATGCTGTTGCCTGCCAGGTTAGGCTTCCTGGCTTCCCTGAGCAGTTCACACGAGTATTCCCACCAACCTCAGAGGTGGCTGTCTGGATAAGAATGTTAACTCAAAACCTGTCACCCTTATGACATCTGGGAGAGGCTCTGGAATGAAGATTGGCAGGCCAGGTTTTCCAAACAGGTGTCCTTCTCTGAGTAGAAGCAGTAATAGAGATTGTCTGGCATAAAAAGTCATGCATTTCTCTCCAGGATCAGAGGTTATGATGATAAAAGTCCCTCTACAAATCAAGTCTGGTTAAAACCTGTACCCACTTTCAACCTTCAGGGCCCACAGGGAAAAATCTGAGCTATTAGGTCTGGTAGAGAAGAGATCATCTCCCACAACCCACAGCACCCCAGCATTGCTACAGCCCAGCAAAACCAAACTCCTTGCAAAGTTTTGAGGCGCATTTTCTAAATCTCATCTTTGAATTCATTGTTGGTTTCCTCATTATATGTCCTAACTTTGGTCCACCAATAAAGTAGAAGTAAGTTGTAAAATTATTCCTATTATTACTTATCATAAGTTATAAAAATCTCTCTTATAAAAAGTACCCTGCAAGAAAGAAGCCACTCCTGGATTTAATGCTACTTATCACTGTAGAAGTCTTGTGTTTATTCTCAATATAGGATTTACAATAAATTGACGGGAAAAATTACTTACATGTACCTTTGTGTCTCTCTGCTTTCCCATAAAATGGAAAAAATTCTAGATTTCAGATACTGAAGATGGTGTTACATATACGTATTGAATTTAGATCACAACTAACATTTACCCCTATTCTTCCTGTTTTGAATAGTCCAAAGAGTTTGCAATGATATTATCTTCAAACATCCTGAATAAATGTATTAATAAGAATAGATTCTGCTGTGATTGACAGAACACCCAAAATAACAGAGGCTTAATAAGAGAAAAATAGATTTCTCTCTCTCATATATATAAGAAGTCTAAAGACAGACTTCCAGGACTGTATGGTGGCTTCCTGCAGTAGTTTTGTTTGTTTGTTTGTTTGTTTGAGACAGAGTTTTGCTCTTGTTGCCCAGGCTAGAGTGTAATGGCACAATCTTGGCTCACCACAACCTCTGCCTCCCTGGTTCAAGCAATTCTCCTATGTCAGCCTCCTGAGTAGCTGGGATTATAGGTATGCATCACACATCCAGCTAATTTTGTATTTTTAGTAGAGACAGGGTTTCTCCATGTTGGTCAGGCTGGTCTTGAACTCCTGACCTCAGGTGATCCGCCCACCTCGGCCTCCCAAAGTGCTGGGATTACAGGTATGAGCCACTGCGCCTGGCTTCTGCAGTAGCTTTTAAAGCATCTTAGGATTGAAAATAGTCATCAAACAAAAAGATCAGTAAATTTTCCTCTACCTGACTTTGGCCTGGCCAGTTTTTCAAAATCTCATTTCTGAAGGCTCACACAGCCTTGGATATTTGTGAACTCTTTATGCTAAAGAGAGCTTGAAGGTGGAAGGACAAGTGGACTTCTCTTTTCTCTGAACACATTTTGCCCATGTACAACCCACGAGACCATCTTAGAAGTGTTATGGCCTGTACATTAAGACCGTGCATTTCCCTTACTGCTAAAAACGCTTGGTTTTCTTATCCCCAAATTCCCTCTATTAAATCTATTTTATCCTCCAGTGACCTTTACTTGGGATTAAAGAGGACATAAATGGGACTGTAAATTGCAGAATGGAGAAAAGATTTAGTTGTATGTTTAATGATTCTATCAAAAAATTTTTCACAGTACGATATCATTTTTCTAGCAAAGTTTTTTGGATGTAAGTGATGATACATAACTTTTTCTTCCACGTGACTAGTTCTAGTCATTCTTTTTCTCCATAATAAGAACCTATAATCAAATAAGGCAAACAAAAGTATGAAACCACTTTAAGGACAAGATTATAAATCAATACTAATTGCAATGTTGAAGTTTAAATATATGAAGTAAAAAATTGTCTACGTCAGCTGTAGTGCAATTCGTCCTCCAAATCCATGTTCATGGAATACAATGCTACATATCTCTCTTAATTTTTTTTTTTTTTTGAGAGGGAGTCTCTGTTGCCCAGGCTGGAGTGCAATGGCATGATCTCAGCTCACTGAAACCTCCGCCACCTGGGTTCAAGTGATTCTCCTGCCTCAGCCTCCAGAGTAGCTGGGATTACAGGCGCATGCCAACACACCCGGCTAATTTTTTTTTTATTTTTAGTAGAGACAGGGTTTCACCTTGTTGGCCAGACTGGTCTCAAACTCCTGACCTCAAGGTGATCCACCCACCTCAGCCTCCCAAAGTGCTGGGATTACAGGCATGAGCCACTGCCCCAGCCATCTCTTTTAATATTATGGATCCTATTGGCAAGTTAAACTCTTGGACAGCATGTCTTACCAAAAATGAGAATGGATTTTGTTCTTGTATATTAGCTTATCAATTGCTACCCCCTCCTGGCTGGGCGTGGTGGCTCACGCCTGTAATCCAGCACTTTGGGAGGCTAAGGCAGGCAGATCACCTGAGGTCAGGAATTTGAGACCAGCCTGGCCAAGATGATGAAATCTCTGTCTCTACTAAAAATACAAAACTTAGCCAGGCATGGTGGTGCATGCCTATAGTCCCAGTTACTTGGGAGGTTGAGGCAAGAGAATCACTTGAATCCAGGAGGCAGAGGTTGCAATGACCTGAGATCATGCCACTGCACTCCAACCTGGGTGATGGAGCAAGACTCTGTCTCAAAAAATATATATATATATTGTTACCCCGTCCCACCAGCTGAAAAAGGACATATACCTGTTCAGACATTGCTTTCTATGTATTTCATTCATGTTTTTACAGAATTTCATTTCGTTACCTTCAAATGGAGGCTTGCCTGTGGCTGCAGCTGTAGAGCAAGAGGGGCCTCGCACACCACGCAGATGGGAGTGTTCATGGGTACCAAGTTTCTGCATTCTGCACATAAGCCCATCTGTACAAGGAAAAGGTCCACTTTATCTTGCATGTAAAAACTGAAGGCATGAATAGATCTTAGAATGTAAGGTTTGGTCTATAGCTATACCACCCTGAACACTCCGGATCACATCTGATCTCAAAAGCCAGGCAGGTCCGGCTTGGTTAGTACTTGGATGGGTGAATGTAAGGTTTGATTTGTTTTTGTAAAACAATTTTTAAAATAATTACCTTTATAAAGATATGCTAATTACTTTGACTTGACCACTGCACACTGTATCAAATAACACCACATATCCCATAAATATGTACAATTGTTATGTGTCAATTAAAAAGTAAATAATAGAAAATAAAATAGCAATATTATATTTCTTATTATTTTATTCCTATTAAGAGTAAAAACATGTTCATTGTAGAAAAGACAGATTTTTTTTTTTTTTTTTTTGGGGGGACGGAGTTTCGCTCGTTACCCAGGCTGGAGTGCAATGGCGCGATCTTGGCTCACCGCAACCTCCGCCTCCTGGGTTCAGGCAATTCTCCTGCCTCAGCCTCCTGAGTAGCTGGGATTACAGGCACACGCCACCATGCCCGGCTAATTTTTTGTATTTTTAGTAGAGACGGGGTTTCACCGTGTTGACCAGGATGGTCTCGATCTCTTGACCTCGTGATCCACCCGCCTCGGCCTCCCAAAGTGCTGGGATTACAGGCTTGAGCCACCGCGCCCGGCCAAGAGATGTTAAAAAAAGAAAAATATCCATAGGAAATTAATTAATAGCATGATAGAATGAGGAGGTCTATAAATCCTCTTCCTTAGAAGGAATCACAGGAATGGCACGGTGGCTCACGTCTGTAATCCCAGCACTTTGGGAGGCCAAGGTGGGAAGATCACCTGAGGTCAGGAGTTCGAGACCAGCCTGGCCAACATGGCAAAATCCCGGCTCTACTAAAAATACAGAAATTAGTCAGGCATGGTGGCAGGTGCCTGTAATCCCAGCTACTTGGGAGGCTGAAGTGGGAGAATTGCCTGAAGCCAGGAGCTGCAGGTTGCATTGAGTGGAGATCACGTCACAGCATTCCAGTCTGGGTGACAAGACCGAGACTCTATCTCAAAAAAAAAAAAAAAAAGTAATCACGCAGTCAGACAATGCTGTCAAAAAGCAAGCACTTCAGCAACCTGAAAGTCATCGAAAGGCAGACAACAAATTGAGAAGTTCCTGGAAATGACTGAACTGCAGAAAAGAACACTAAGCTCTGTGTGGTTGTTGCCTGGGCTGCCCCCTCCTCCCCTAGCTTTGTCAGTGTGGTGGCTCCACCCGGGCAAGGCAGGCTGTGAAAACTAGAAGTTTTGTTGACTGCTGATGGGCAGGGCTCACTTGATTTGGAGTACTATTAAGGTGACAATTTTGGTGGCAGGCAAACAAGGAAGACCAGTAGTCCCCTAGTCCGAGATAATGAGCCTGTTTGAGGTTAATTGATGCACTGACTGGCAAACTGACCTAGGATTTAACATGCAGTTCCAGGAGGTAATTCAATGATAAGGGCTTCATAGCTCTCCATATATCCTTAGTTGACTGCAGGTATGCACATGAGCAGTATAAACCAGAGTAGGCCCAAACCACCCACACAGCCCTGGCCAAGATAATGAAACCTTGAGACCAGCCTGGCCAAGATGATGAAACTCCGTCTCTACTAAAAATACAAAATTAGCCAGGCATGGCGCTGCATGCCTGTAGTCCCAGCTACTCAGGAGGCTGAGAAAGTCAGATAATGCTGTCAAAAAGCAACTACTTCAGCACCCTGAAAATCATCAACAGGCAAATAATAAATTGAGAAGTTCCTGAAAATGACTGAGCTGCAGAAAAGAACACTATGCCCTTGTGATTGCTGTCTGGGCTTCCCAGGAACTGCCCATAGAGATGCAAGAGAGCTCGGCATAAAGTAAGAGCTGGGGCTGGAAAATAGCCTTAAGTTTGAAAGCTACCCAGCTGACACGCAGATCCATCAGCAGGGAGTGGAGGCCTTCCTGGACGCAGCTACCTGAGCACAATCTCTGGCTAACTGAACACTAAGATATGCTAACCCAAAAGTAACATGAGGCTTAAATAGAGCAAGAAAAAGCTGCTGCTCTACTATTTACAATAGCAGTCTTAGAACCAACCCAAATGCCCTTCAATGATAGGCTGGATAAAGAAAATATGTATGTATACGCCATGGAATACTATGCAGCCATTAAAAAAATAAGTTCATGTCCTTTGCAGAGACATGGATGAAGCTGGCAGCCATCATTCTCAACAAACTAACACAGGAACAGAAAACCAAACACCTCATTTTCTCACTCATAAGTGGGAGTTGAACAATGAGAACACATGGGCACAGGAAGGGGAACATCACATACTAGGGCCTGTCAGGAGGTGGGGGACAAGGGGAGGGAGGGCATTAGGAAAAATACCTAATGCATGCAGGGCTTAAAACCTAGATGATGGTTGATGGGTGCACCAAACCACCACAGCACACGTATACCTACGTAACAAATCTGCATGTTCTACACACGTATCCCAGAACTTAAAGTATAATTTTTTTTTAAAAAGCTGCTGCTCTGTCTATGGAGTAGTCATTCTTTTGTTTCTTTACTTCTCTAATTAAGAAAAAAATTAAAAAATAAAAAGCCTGACACTAGTGGTCACACATTGCAGGGGAGACAGACATTAAAGATTTAATCCAAGTAAACAAAACACAAATCAACAACCTTCAAGGAAAAAAAGTCAGAATCCAAAGTTGCTAGAATATGCTACCTGAAGTAGTCAAGAAAAAAATTATGAGACATGCAAAAATTAAAGTGACCTACACTCAGGGGAAAAATAGTCAACAGTCCACAGAAATTATCTGAGTGCCTTTAGATGCTGGATTTAGTACATAAAGATTTCAAAGCAGTTATTTTTTTTAATGTTCAAAGAACTAAAGGAAACCATGTTTGATAAAAAATCAAAGTATGATGATAATGATCTGATTGATAAGGAACCTCAATAGACACAGAAATTATTTTTTTAAAAAGAATTAAATCAGGGCCGGGCGTGGTGGCTCAAGCCTGTAATCCCAGCACTGTGGGAGGCCGAGGCTGGCGGATCACGAGGTCAAGAGATCGAGACCATCCTGGTCAACATGGTGAAACCCCGTCTCTACTAAAAATACAAAACATTAGCTGGGCATGGTGGCACGTGCTTGTAATCCCAGCGACTCAGGAGGCTGGGGCAGGAGAATTGCTTGAACCCAGGAGGCGGAGGTTGCGGTGAGCCGAGATGGCACCATTGCACTCCAGCCTGGGTAACAAGAGCGAAACTCCATCTCAAAAAAAAAAAAAAAAGAATTAAATCAAAGCCTGGAGTTGAAAAGTAAATTAAATTTTTTAAGTTGCCAGAGGGACTCAAAAGCAGATCAGATATCAGACCAAAGAATCAGTGAACTTGAACATATAGCCCAACAACAGAAATTATCTAATCTGAAAAAAAGAGAGAAAAAAGACCGAAGAAAATAAGCAGAACATCAAAAACCTATGGAGCAAAATCAAGTATAGCAACATACGTGTAAAGGAGAGAGAAAAAGGAACACAAAAAGAATTAAAGAAACAATGGCCAATATTTCACACATTGGGGGAAAACCAAAACTCAGCAGATCCAATAAGCTCAATCAATCCCAAGAAAGACAAACACAAAGAGACCACACTTAAACACATTATAATCAGACTGCCGAAGGTCAAAAACAAAGAGAAAATGTTGAAAGTAACAAGAGAAAAAGCTACTTATGCATCAAAAACAATGGGGGGCAGAAGGCAGTAGAATGAAAATTCAAAAGGCTGAAAGAGAAAATAATTGCTAAACCAGAATTACATCTGCAGCAAACCATCCTTCAAAAATGAAGGCAAAATCAATATTCTGACATACACAAAGACAGAGAGAAATGGCTAGCAGACATATCTCACAAGAAATACTGAAGGAAGTTCTTCAAGCTGAAAGGAAATGACACTAGATGATCACTTGAGTTCACAGGAAGAAGTGAGAAGACCAGATATAATAAATATGAGGGCAGATATAAATGACTCCGTAGACACTTTATCTCATCTTCTTTAAATGACATGATTGTATAACACTGCACTTTTTAGTTTATAATATATATAGATGCAATATATATGGTAATTACATAAAAGATAAAGAAAGGAAGAGGATACTTAAGCAATGTTAAGAAAAAGAAAGAAAGGGGTGGGGCACAATGGCTCACACCTGCAATCCCAGCACTTTGGGATGCTGGGTGGGGGGTGGGGGGAATCACTTGAGGTCAGGAATTCAAGACCAATCAGCCTGGCCAATATGGTAAAACCCTGTCTCTACAAAAAATACAAAAATTAGTTGGGTGTGGTGGTGCATGCCTGTAATCCCAGCTACTCAGGAGGCTGAGACAGGAGAATCACTTGAATCCAGGAGGCAGAGGTTGCAGTGAGCCGAGATTGTGCCACTGTACTCATTCCAGCCTGGGTAAAAGAAGGAGATTCCATCTCAAAAAAGAAAAGAAATAGAAACAAAGGGGAAAGGAGTGAAATTTCTATATTTTAGTAGAATTGAGTGAAATTATTCTAAAATGGACTGTGATACACCCCATCTTCCATGATGTGATTATTATGTATTGCATCCCTGCATCAAAACATCTCATGTACCCATAAATACATATACCTACTATGTACTCACAAAAATTAAAAACCAAAATTAAATAAAATAGAATGTGATAAATTAAGGTCCATATTGTAATCTCTAGTGCTTAAGGTAACTTTAAAACTAGTAAAAAAAAAAATCAACAGAAGCATTAAAATGGCACACTAAAAATAACAAAAGAAATAACACAAGACCCAACTACCTGCTGTCTACTAGAAACACCTTAAATTCAAAGATACAAATAGATTGAAAGTAAAAGCATAGAAAAGGACTTACAATGCAAACAGTAACCATAAAAGAGCTAGAGTAGCTACATAAATATCAGAGAATAAAGGACTTTAAGACAAGAAGTATTAGCATAGACAAAGAGAGACATCTTGTGATGATAAAAGGGTCAATAAGTCAGGAAGCAACAGTAATTATAAGTATATATGAACATACCAGTCCGTTCAGGCTGCGATAACAAAATACCATAAAGTGGGTGGCTTGTAAACAAAAGATTTATTTCTCAGAGTTTTGGAGGCTGAGAAATCCAAGATCAGGGTGCCAGCAAATTCCGTAACTGGTGAGGGCTTGACCTCTGCTTCACAGATGGCGCCTTTTAGCTGTGTCTTCACATAATGGAAGGGCAAACAAGCTCCTCTGGGCCTCTCTTATAAGGGCACTAATCCCATTCATAAGGGGTTCATCATCATGACCTAATTACCTCCCAAAGACCCAACCTTCTAACACCATCACCCTGGGGATCAGGATTTCAACATACGAATTTTGGGGAAGACACAAAGATTCAATCGATAGCATGGACATAACAGCAAACCCCCAAAATACCTGAAGCAACAACTACAGGTCAGAGTTGAGATTAAGACTCCATCTATCACCTGAGCACCTAAAGCCCCAGCTTTACTGGGGGACCACAGTGGTGTTTTCAATCTCCAAGAATTAGCATGAATTTAGAGCCAGTATCAGATTATTCCCCTAAAGATTGGGGCATTTTTTTTCCTTAATGCACAGTCACTCAATTGAAAGCAACAAATCCCCTTGGGGAAGCATTCAAGGAAGATTTCTGATGTGTACTTGAAAAGCTCCAGGGTCCGTCCCTAAGGAGACCCAGCCTCCCCTTCAATCGAGAGACTCTGAATTTATGAACTGACTTACATCTAGAAACTGGGTGAGAAACTTGGTTGCTCCAATGCAGTGGCTCAAGTCAGTTTTTAGCTACATGATCTAGCATTTTTCAATTATACAGACCAAGCAATATACTAGGAGACTGTCCATCTGTCATTCCTAGGGATCCCACGATCAGATTCCTCTTACTGAAACATCATGGCTGTCTTGTCTTCGGCAGTTAAGTGCTGCCACTTGACTTCTTCCACTCTGGGATCTCACTAGCTCCAGTGAGATCAGGGAGCCCACCTAAATAGTAGCATCCCCCATGATCATATCTGGCCTATAAAGGAAAGCAGCCACCAAACTTTTTAAGGATGCAGCTGCTCCTCTGTTAATGTATGCTTTTATATCTTAGTGATGGAAGTGTCTTCTGGGCCTTCTTGTGGAATGTAGATAAGAGTCAGGGGTGCAAGACACACATATCAAACCCACTCCAACTCTCTGTTTGCCTAAGTCTTTGTATTCTCTGCTCCACATGATGCTGGGTGTTATGGACTAAACTGTGTCCCCCAGAATTCATTATATTGAAGCCTCAACTGCCAATGTGATTATATTTGGAGATAGATCCTTTAAGGAGGTAACTTATATGAATTTATACCAATTTCATGTTACACTGTCTCTATTTAGAATCTAGTCACACACATATTCCCCAAGACTCTGCTACCATATGTTAATAAAATCTTCCTCTTTGTGTGTGTAAATTATTTCCTCCTGGATTACAGAATGCACCTGTCCTCCTACAGCATGCTGGGTTGGGTCCCTAGAATGTGACAGGTGGTTGTGATGGGTCTAAACCACCTGCAACAACCTGTGAGGAGAATAAACACCCCCTTTCAAGCCATCTGCCCAGGTGAGATGATCACAAACATTTCAAGCAAATGAAGGCTGGTATCCTCAGACAGAAGGGCATCCTCAGACATAAGAGTAAACTACATCCATTGGCCAGGAAGCACAGAGTGACAAGGATACAAGACTGTCAGTTTCATCTGGGTCCCACCTGCCATCTCCATCTGAGTTTCAGGACCACATTCTTTCCCAATTAATGGCCTAACTTTCACATAAGAAATGTGGTGATCAGGTGAATGTAACTGACATTATAAGTCCCCAACATACACAATGTAATGTTTGTTTGATTTTCAACAATATAACCCTGAAGCTATAAGAAGTAGATTATTTTGAGCTGTCATAGGAGATCTCTGGCTCCTGCACCATGACTTAAAGGTCTTGAGCTGTGAATGCTCCCATGGACTCAGGAGAATACATCCTCCACAGTTTTTGTAGTCATAGTCATTGTCACTGTCATGGAGTCAAATGCAGCAGCTACTTGGCCACTCAAGACACTTGCTTCAGTCGGCACTTCATCACAATCAGCCACAGGTGTCAGCGTGATTAATTGTGATGTCCCCTCATGCTATGGATCACCAGTGTCCCATTTCCCATTGGCAAGGAGCTCAGTACTGCTCCAAGCAAAGGAAAAGACCAAACGATTTCCAAAATCCCCTGTTCACAGGTTTATTTCCTGGGACCAATCCCAGTACCAATTCTGTTTCAGTCAGAGTCCAATCAGGAGATAGCAACCACAAGTAATTTGAACAGGAAACGTTCATATAAATAATTATTAACTGGAAGCCAGGGCTTAACTACTAATGGGTAATATACAGAAATTCCAAACACAGGGAGGATCCCCTACCTCTATGGCTGAGACAGAGAGCCCAAGGAGGATCAAATTTGGAAGAGGCACTTACTTTGCCCCACACCTAAGGCTGGAATCAGACTTCATTGAATTGAGTGTGGCTGTCACCCACTGATGGCAGAGAAGTTCACTGAGGTGACACGTATCAGAGCTGGCAAGGAAAAAGCAGCCCACTGGGATCCAATGGAACTCATTAGGAACTCCCCATCTAGGGAACAGGCAGAACATGTTGTGAAGTCAGATAGAGATGCTGCTGAACTTGCTGGAAAGCTGCTACTGGGATGCCCGAGAGGCTATCTGGGAAGCTGGCTGGGGTGCCAGTGGAACTCATTGAGAAGCGTCCACAGACAACACTGAAATTCACAGAGTTCAGCACAACCAGGTGTCCTACAGGTTAGCTCACATCACAAGAGCAAAGAGAGAGGAGAGCACGCACCTCTGCATCTCTTTACTGAGACTCTCCGAGAGTCTTGGGTCTAGAAGTAGGGTCCTGCCCCTTTGAATCCCAGAAGCCCAGCTCAGAGCAGGACACAGTAAGTACTCAATAAATGGTTGTTAGCTTAAATTACAAAGCTGTTATACATTAACGCCTATTGTTGCACTAATAGAAATATAATTGGGGGGCAATCTAGGTGTTTTAAAGTTCATCGTGTTAAGTATTTATAAACACTGATAACCTTTCCTCCTTGTAAAAACCAAGTTAGTTGTGAAAATCCCTTTCCAGGCAAGTAGAAAATAATTTCGGTATTGCACCAACTAATATAAACAGAGAAAAATCAAACCAATGGGACTTGTTCATATTTTGTTTTCTGTATTGTCTTCTTTCACTAACACATTTAGTCCAGAATCTCTACAAGCTGCACACAATGAATTTGGTCCAATTTGGTGTTATAGTCTGTTTTTATTTAAAATCAACTCCCACACTTATTTCCTAAGATTCTGCCATTATATATTAGCAAAATATTTAAGGAATTTAAAATGTATCACTGAAGTAAATTAAATCAACTTCTACAAAAATCTTGAGCAATATATTAGAAGAATATTAAAACAGATAGCCACTTAATGCACCCCTTGCTTGAGGCATAACTCAAATCAAAACCTTGGACTTCGAACTCACTCAATTAGTGACTTTTTCTTAGTAACTATCTTTTTTCAAATGGTAATTTTTCACTCAGTATCACAGATTCCTTTATTTTATTTTCATCTCTTTATTTCCAGTCCAATAAAAATCCCCAAAATTTCAAGCGCTCAAAAAATGAACACATTTTGGAAAAGGTTTTAATTTTTAGCAAGCCAAATATGTTTTTTAACTACCTCCAAAATTAGTAGTGACATAATATCAATTATTATCTACCCTTAATCAGCCAAAGCTATTAAATTTAAATACACAGGTCAATCTACAGATTCTTTGGACAGAATAATACACCGCATGGCTATATAGATATACAGAGACATAAAGTAATTGGTACTTCTCTTCATTAATTTCTAGAATATATTTCCTTATTACACCCAGGATATGAGCAGAGCTTATCCATGCACGCCTCATTAAAATAGTAAGATTCCAATCTTTTTTGAGTCTGTGCTTCTGGCAGGCCACACAAAAGACACAGCATTGTAAATAAGTTTTTCCATGCTTAAGTAGGAGTGTGTAAGAGTTCAACCAGCCAAAAATTCTTCCACGAGTATTTATGTGTGTGGTTCATGTGTACCAAGCACGGTGTTACTGCTGCAAATAAAGGTCAGATCAACCAATGAAAGATGTTTTTAAGAATGCTGCTGCTCACCTGAGCTCCTTCCGGGGGTGGGAGACGACAGCCAAATATGGGTGGGACAGGTGAGCCACATTCTTGACAGAAGCGAGCGAAGGGATCTGATGGGCGGGGGGCAAGGCAGTGGGCACACCTACAACAAAACAGGTTCCCAGTTGGCCATGTTCTGGTAGGTCAACGTTAAGAAGACCGGTAAAAATCCAAAAGCATTCAGTTTTAAACACAAAATAAAAGCAGACCACTCTCGATGGCTATGGAACAAGTTCAAGTTCCATCTTGAACTTCTCTAGGTCACTTTATTAGAAATACTTCTCCAGGTCATTTTATTAGAAAGTGGCCTCACAGCTGAACGCTCTGGTGTCCTTTCCACATAGGCCAAGTCCATTTAACTTCCTGATCATGGCAAGAAGTTCATCAGCAGTCTTGACCCCACTTCTTGCTCTGTCTGTCCTGTCACATTGGATTTGATGTTTATAAGGGTGAGCTCTGGGAATTCCAATAATTTTTATATTATGCTTTTCTGATTTCCTGCCACTGAGCCCAGTCTAAGGGACAGTTCTTGCTTGTGCATTAAACCCATCCTTTTTCTTTGCCCACTTTAGCGTAGTGTCCTCAGGCCCTGCCCCATAACAAATTCAAGACAACAGCATCTGGCCCCATTTCTTAGGCAGCCAGACCAATCATTTAGCTCCTATTCACCTAAATGGGTTCTGGCTATCCACCAAAGTGAGAGCATTCTTGGAATTAGGCTGCTCTGTATGTACACTGCTACTGCCATGCCTTTCCAGACAAGTTGGGCTTCTGATCCTGTGACCTGTCTATCTCATCTGCTCCTCGGCAACTTGGAGGCTTAGATACTGTGCACTGGATTGCCTGGTTGCCTGCACTAGTCGCCACTGGAGACTGGAGTTGAGCTCACGTCCCACTGGAGTTGAGCTCACTTCCCATATTCTTATCCTCTTTAGTCCTTCATTACTGCACCATAGCACCAAAGTTTCACCACATCTCCAGCATGGGCCCACCTACCAGGGCAACAACAGTTCCCTCTTTTCTATGCCCAAAGCTCATGAAGTACAATATGACTCTCTCATTCCTCTGATTTGAATTGAGGGCATAGAGCTGGGAATCTCAGAAGGTCAAGCTAGCTGGAGCTTTTAGGAAAGAATACCAGAGAAGAGCTGCAGGGAGAGCCTCAGAGTTTTGCAGAGGGTCACCCTCAAGTCTTCATCTGGGTACCTGATGAGTGCATGTGACGGAAAAAACCACTCAAGGTCAGAAAGTAAACCCCAAAGGGGAACACAGAAAACAATATTCAGGATTCACACAGGGCTGGGAAGCTCATGCTTACATCACCAAAGTAGAAAAAATTCATATTTACTGAGGTGTCAGTAAGAATATTCTATATATACTCTAAATACCCCAATTAGAACATAGGCATTGTCAGATACAGTTTTTTAAAAAGCAAGACCTAACTACATGCTGCTCAAAAGAAACAAACTTTAAATAGAGACGTAAACAGATTCAATGAAGGGTAGTATACACACATGCACACATCTAAAGAATGCAGGAGTGGCAACATTAACATCAGAACAAGTAGGTTTCTGAGCAAAGAATATTAGCAGAGTTAAAGAAGTTTATTTCATAAGGCCGGGAGCGGTGGCTCAAGCCTGTAATCCCAGCACTTTGGGAGGCCGAGGCGGGTGGATCACAAGGTCAAGAGATCGAGACCATCCTGGTCAACATGGTGAAACCCCGTCTCTACTAAAAATACAAAAATTAGCTGGGCATGGTGGCGCGTGCCTGTAATCCCAGCTACTGAGGAGGCTGAGGCAGGAAAATTGCCTGAACCCAGGAGGCGGAGGTTGCGGTGAGCCGAGATTGCGCCATTGCACTCCAGCCTGGGTAACGAGAGCGAAACTCCGTCTCAAAAAAAAAAAGAAAAAAAAAAAAAAGAAGTTTATTTCATAATGATAAAAGGATCATCTCAGCAAGAGGACATAAGAATCCAAAATGTTTATGTACTTAGTAACAGAGTGTCAAAGTACATGAAGAAAAAACTGATAGAAATGGAAATGCAAGAATAAATAGGCAAATTCACAATTACAGTTAGAGATTTCAATATTACTCTCTCAATAATTGATTATATGATAAAGAGAAAATCAGTAAAGATAGAGAAGAATACCATCAACTAACTTAACCTAACTGATATTTATAGTACACTTACTCTGGCAGAATATTTACCAATCAAACCATATATCTTTTCTGACCAAAAGTAAATAAATTTGATATAAACACCAAGCCAGGTGTACTGGCTCATACCTGTAATCCCAACAATTTGGAAGACTGAAGTGGAAGGATCACTTGAGGCCAGGAGGTCAAGACCAGCCTGGGCAACTTTATGAGAACCTCCCCTTTACAAAAAAAAAAAAAAAAAAAAAAAGTAAGGGTTTTTTTTTGTTTTGTTTTGAGAAAGAGTCTTGCTCTGTCACTTAGACTGGAGTACAGTGGCATGATCTTGGCTCACTCCAGCCTCCACCTCCTGGGTTCAAGTTATTATTGTGCCTCAGCCTCCCAAGTAGCTGGGATTACAGGCATGTGCCACCATGCCCAGCCAATTTTTTTTCTGTGTGTATATTTTTAGCAGAGACAGGGTTTCGCCATGTTGGCCAGGCTGGTCTCAAACTCCTGGTCTCAAGTGATCTTCCCACCTCGGTTTCCCAAAGTGCCAGGATTACAGGCACGAGCCACCACGTCCAGCCAAAAAAATGTTTTTTAATTAGCCAGGTGTAGTTGCACATGCCTATAGTCCCAGCTACTTGGGAGGCTGAGGCAGGAGGATGCCTTGAACCCAGGAGTTTCAGGCTGCAGTGAGCTATGATTGGGCCTCTGCCCTTCAGCCTGGGTGACAGAGTAAGACCCTGTCTAAGAAAGAAAGAAACAAGAAAGGTGGAGAGGAAAGAAGGAAGGAAAGGAGGCCCAAAAGATAAAGGAAAATCCTCTAGTATTTGGAAATTTAATAAAACACTTCTAACGAACCCATTGCCCTCTGCAAGCGATAGCAATTACAATTAGAAACTGTTTGAACTGAATGAAAATGAAAATGCAACATATCAAAATTTAGAGATGGCAAGTAAAGCAGAATTCAGGGGAAATAGACAGTTCCAAATGCCTATGCCGGAAAAGAAGAGAGGCTTCAAATCAATAACTTTGTGTTCCCATTAAAGAAACTGAAAAAAGAACAAATAAAACCTAAAATTTACTCAAAAAATATTAATAGCCGGGCGCGGTGGCTCAAGCCTGTAATCCCAGCACTGTGGGAGGCCGAGGCGGGTGGATCACGAGGTCAAGAGATCGAGACCATCCTGGTCAACACGGTGAAACCCCGTCTCTACTAAAAATACAAAAAATTAGCTGGGCATGGTGGCGCGTGCCTGTAGTCCCAGCTGCTCAGGAGGCTGAGGCAGGAGAATTGCCTGAACCCAGGAGGCGGAGGTTGCGGTGAGCCGAGATCGCACTATTGCACTCCAGCCTGGGTAACAAGAGCGAAACTCCGTCTCAAAAAAAAAAAAAAAAAATATATATATATATATATATTAATAAATATGAATGTACTTCTATCTATCAAAGAAATTTAATGTACAGTTAAAAATCTTCCTGAAAAAAACATCTTCCTGAAGGAAAACTCCAGATCTAATCATTTCACTTGGGAATTCCTACTAAATGTGTAAGGAAGAAATAATACCAATTTCACACAGACCTTTCTCAGAGTTGAAAGAGCGAGAATACTTCCCAACTTATTCTATGAAGCTAGAATTATACTGATACTAAAACCAGACAAAGACATTAACAAGAAAAGAAAATCCCCCAACAACCTTTATGCAAATGCTGGCAAAAAAATTCTTTAAAACCTTTTAGCAAATCAAATTCAACATTATATAAAATAGATAAGACTTCAAGTGGATATATTTCAGGAATGTAAGGTTGATTTAACATTTGAAAACCAATCATTATAATTCACCACATGAATAGAAAAAAATTATCCTCTCAATAAACAGAAAAGATGCTTTGGATGAAATCCAATATCTATTCATGATTTTAAAAAAGAAAACATTCAGAAAATTACAAACAGGTCAAAATTTCCTCAACTTGGCTGGGTGTGGTGGCTCACGCTTATAATCCCAGCACTTTGGGAGACTAAGGTGGGCGGATCAGCTGAGGTCAGAATTCGAGACCAGCCTGGCCAATGTGGTGAAACGCCATCTCTACTGAAAAAAAAAAAAAAATACAAAAATTAGCCGGGTGTGGTGGTGCACACCTGTAGTCCCAGCTATTTTGGAAGGCTGAGGCAGGAAAATCACTTGAACCTGGGAGGTGGAGGTTGCATTGCTGCCAAGATTGCACTACTGCACTCCAGCCTGGACAACAGAGCGAGGCTCCATGTCAAAACAAAATTAAATTAAATTTTAAAAAATCATTTTAAAGAAGAATGAGACAAAGGTGTCTACTTTCACCATTTCCATTCAAAACTATTATATTCAAAATTACAGCCAAGGCAACAAGTCAAAAAAAAGAAAAGGGATCTATATTGGAAAGGAAAAAAGATAACTCTTCATTTGCAGGCTACCCAATGTCCTACGTAGATAATCCTATGGAATCCATAAAAAGCTAGTAGAATAAATGAATTTCATAAGACTCCAATATATGAGGCCACTAAGAAAAAATCAAGTGTATTTTATATTTTAGAAATGAATAATCAGAAATTGAAAAGTTTTATTGTAGCAAAAAATATATCTATAATATGTTATAATATATCATATAGATTCTTCTCAACAATTTTTAATTATACAGTACAGTATTGTTAACTATGTACACATTGTTATAAAAAGATCTCTGGAACTTTTTCACCTTGCATGAATGTAACTCTATACCCATTGAACAACTGCCTGTTTCCTCCTCCCCTCAGCCCTTGGCAACTACCATTCTACTTTCTGTGAGTTTCATTACTTTAGATACTTCATTTACGTGGAATCATGCAGTATTTGTCTTTTTGTGAGACAGTGAAATTTTAAAAGCATTTACAAGGCCGGGCGCGGTGGCTCAAGCCTGTAATCCCAGCACTGTGGGAGGCCGAGGCAGGTGGATCACGAGGTCAAGAGATCGAGACCATCCTGGTCAACATGGTGAAACCCCGTCTCTACTAAAAATACAAAAAATTAGCTGGGCATGGTGGCGCGTGCCTGTAATCCCAGCTACTGAGGAGGCTGAGGAAGGAGAATTGCCTGAACCCGGGAGGCGGAGGTTGCGGTGAG
>NW_022437005.1:5235107-5253300 GCF_009761245.1 Sapajus apella
AAAAAAAAAAAAAAAAAAAAAAAAAAAGCATTTACAGCAGGATACACTTGACAAAAGATGTGTAAAGCTTGTGAAAAGCTGAGGGTTGAAAAGTGAAAAATATAAACAAAAGATGTATGAAGCTTGGGAACTGAAAACTACAAACATTAATGAAAGAAATTAAAGAAGATCTAAATAAACGGTGAGATATAGCATTTTTATGCATTGTAAAGCTCAATATTGTTAATATGTGAATATTCCCAAAATTGATACACAGATTCAATACAATCTCAATTAAAACCATAGCAGATATTCTATAAAAACTGAAAAGCTGATATTTACATTTGAAAATGCAAAGGACCTAGAATAACCAAAATACCTTTGATAGGAGCAAATAAGCTAAGGAATTTACAATTTACTTGGTTTTAAGATTTATTATAAAGCTGCAATAATTGGCCAGGCATGGTGGCTCACACCTGTAATTGCGGCACTTTGGGAGACCGAGGTGGGCAGATCACAAGTTCAGGAGTTCAAGACCAGTCTGGCCAACATAGTGAAATCCCATCTCTACTAAAAATACAAAAAGTTAGCTGGGTGTGGTGGTGTGCACCTGTAATCACAGCTACTCAGGCGTCTGAGGCAGAAGAATCACGTGAACCCAGGAGTGAGCCGAGATCACACCACTGCACTCCAGCCCAGGCAACAATGCGAGACTTCATTTAAAAAAAAAAAAAAAAAAAAAAGCTGCTGCAATAATCAAGGCAGTGTGGTAGTGAAAAAAATATAGAGAAACAATGATGGAGAAGAATACAAAGTCCACAATTAGATCCATACAAATACCATCAATTAATGTTCAAATATTCTAAAAGTAATCAATGAGGAAAGGTCATTTTTTCAAAAAGTTATACTGGAATAATTGAATATCCACAGGTAAAAATATGAACCCCAACCCTTATCTTATGCCATATGAAAAATTAACTAAAAATGGATCACATACCTAAGTATAAGAGATGAAACTAAAAAACTTCTAGAAGAGAACAAAGGAGGAAATCTTAGTGAATGGAATACATCTTGGGTTTGGGAAAGATTTCTGAATAATGACAAACTAAAAATAAAATGTAAAAGAAAAACAAATAAATTGGACTTTATCAAAATTAAAAAAAAAAAACTTTAGCTCTTTGAAAACACTGTTAAGAAAATGAAAAGCCAAAGCCTGGGAAAAAATATTTGCAAAAATGTACCCATATAACGTCTGACAAAGGAGAGCATGTATAGCTCTATGTGAGGACAAACAGCTATCCTTTAAAAAAAGAAAAACTCTATAAGAAGAAGATGTATGATGCATTTTTTAAAGGCAAAAAGTTTGAACAAATACTTCACCAAAGAAGATGCATAGATGGAAATAAGCACAGGAAAAGAGGCTCAGCATCATTAGTCACTAGGGAAATGCAAATAAAAACCACAATAAGAACTGTTCCAATCTCATTAGAATGCCCAAAATAAAAATAAAAGTTAGTAAGGATATAGAGAAACTGGAATTCTCATATATTGCTGGTGGGAATGTAAAATGGAGCAATCATTTTGGAAAGCAGTTTGGCAGTTTCTTTAAAAAAGCATATACCTAGCCGGGCGCGGTGGCTCAAGCCTGTAATCCCAGCACTTTGGGAGGCCGAGGCGGGTGGATCACGAGGTCAAGAGATCGAGACCATCCTGGTCAACATGGTGAAACCCCGTCTCTACTAAAATTACAAAAATTAGCTGGGCATGGTGGCGTGTGCCTGTAATCCCAGCTACTCAGGAGGCTGAGGCAGGAGAATTGCCTGAACCCAGGAGGCAGAGGTTGCAGTGAGCCAAGATCGCGCCATTGCACTCCAGCCTGGGTAACAAGAGCGAAACTCCGTCTCCAAAAAAAAAAAAAAAAAAAAAAAAGCATATACCTATCATATTCCTCTTCAAGGTATTTGCCCCAAAGGAAATGAAAACATGTATATATATAATGATTTGGGGGTTTTTAAAAATTATTTTATTATACTGGTTAATTTGTATCAATTTATTTATTTGTTTAGAGATCAGGCTATGAGACTGGCTCACTTTTGTACATATAATGACTTTTGTACAAATGTTCATAGCAACTTTATCTGTAATAGCTTACAACTGGAAATAAAACAAATTCCCATCAATAAGTGGACGGATAAACAAATTGTAGTATATCCATACAATGGACTATTGAGCAATAAAAATAAACAGATGTTTGTGACAAGAAACAACATGAATGATTCTCAAAATAGTTATGCTGAGTGAAAGAAGCCCAGGAGAAAATAGGACACACGGAATCACTTCACTATCATATGGAATCACATGCAAGTTAAGCTACAGTGACAAGCAGCAGATCAATAATTGCCTGTGATGAAGAGGGGTGAGATGAAGGAGTTACCAAATAGGGTACAATGTAGGAAATTTTGGTGGGGAATGAACTTACTCATTTTCTTGATTGTGATAGTGTCATGGTTACATATATACAAATAGAGTCAAATGAACTTTAAATACACATGCAGTTTATTGTAGGTCAATTATGCTTTTTTCTTTTTTTTTTTTTTTTTGAGATGCAGTTTCATTCTTGTTGCCCAGGCTGGAGTGCAATGGTGCAATCTCAGCTCACTGTAACCTTTGTCTCCTGGGTTCAAGCGATTTTCCTGCCTCAGCCTCCCAAGTAGCTGGGATTGCAGGCATGCGCCACCAAGCCTGGCTAATTTTCGTATTTTTAGTAGAGACAGGGTTTCTCCATGTTGGTCAGACTGGTCTCAAATTCCCAACCTCAGGTGATCCACCTACCTCAGCCTCCCAAAATTACATTTTTTAATAGCTGTAAAAATTTAATTTAAAAAGTTGGAGGTGGGCAAAAATGTCCTCTTTAAATTCTCTTTGACCACAATGTATCTTTGTAGGATTTAAGACACAGTAAAAAGAATGTGATACTTACTTGAGAAAGTCTGTCTCCCTTTGAATTCTCATTATCTCCGTGCTTGTCAAACACTTCTGGCCACTTATGTGTGCAAAACTGGGGGACTAAAAGTAAGAATATAGGTATATATAGAGAAATACACAGTCAAAGTAACATGGTAAAGGCTACGGTACAGTAAAATTCCATTAAAAATCATTATGGGTGAATACACACAGACATACAAAAAGAAATAACAGATACTGTAGACTCTAAAAGTGGAAAGGGTGGGCAAAGGTGAGGGTTGAAAAATTGCCTGTTGGGTGCAGTGTTCAGTATTCGGGTGAAGGGTACCCTAGAAGCCCAAACCTCACCATTACACAACACGTGTAACAAACCTGCACCCCCTTCATCTATACAAATAAAAAATTATAAAAATAAAAAATCATTATGAGGAGTAATGTAATTATTACTCTAGTATCTAACATTTATAAATTATTTAAAGTGCCATTCACAATCATATATGTATATATTATTAAAAATTAGAGTTTACAATAAAAGATACCTGAGTTTATCATCAGACAGACCAGATTTTAGAATGTAAACCCCATCTCTACTAAAAATACAAAAAATTTAGCCTGGTGTGGTGGTAGGTGCCTATAATCCCAGCCACTCAGAACGCTGAAGCAGGAAAATCTCTTGAACCCGGGAAGCAGAGGCTGCGGTGAACTGAATTGCATCACTGCACTCCAGCCTCAGTGACAGTGAGACCCTGTCTCAAAAAAAAAAAAAAGGAAAAATAAATAAACTTTAGTATCCATTTTTCTCAAAATTGTATCTCCAGGAAACCAAAGGACTCACCTATAAAAACATGTGCATCAAGCATCTACAGTTATCCAGAAACATTTAACTCCCTTCAATACATGTTTGATATAATCCACTTTGTATCAGGCACTGTGCTTGGTGCACAGAAAAGGTCAAAAATAAATACTACGTGGTCCCTGCCCCATAAAAAGCTGAACTCGCAGACACACAGAATAACTGAAACACAATGTGTTCAGGAGGAGAACATCTTTGTGTTGACTTCCATGGGAATCTAAAGGAGGGAATAATCACATTCATTTGCACCAGGAGAGAAGGGCTTCTCAGAGGTAGTAACATCTCAGGGCCTGGCAGAGTAAAGAAAAGTGTGTCAAGTGAACAGAAGGACAAAGGGAATTCCAAATAGAGGCGATCCACAGGCAAAAGCACAGTGGCAGGGGAGCGGCCTATCCTGAGACTCAGGTGCCTTGCTGTGATCTAGAGGCCCGAGTGGTAGAACAGGACAGAAAGGCCGGAGAAGGAACATGAAGGGGAGAAGCTAAAACTTAGACGGTCTGATAACGGTCAAATGTGCCTGGCATTTCATAGCCATTGTCTCCTTGACATGTTACAAAGACCCTAGGAGGTGGGTAATATTATTCGCATTTATTTTATGTTTGTAACATTTCATTTTGACACATTGTAATTTCAAATTTCCAGAAAAGTGGCAAGGATAGTACAAGTAGCTCCTGTATATCCAGCTCAGCCAATTATTTATGTTAACATTTTGCCCCATTTGCCTTGATTTTCTCTCTCTGAAGCATGTGAGAACAAGCTACAGTCATGTTGTCCTTTTGCCCTAAATAATTGAGTGTGCATGTCTTTAGAACAAGGTTTTCCTCTTGTATCAGTGTATCAAAATCAGAAAAGGTAACAGTGATACAATACTATAATATTACCTCATTCACAGATCTTTCTTTAGACTTCATCAGTTGTGCCAATGATGTCCTTTACGGTCATACATTTTTTCCTGATCCAGTACTATGTCACAATTGCATTTAGTTGCCATGTTCCTTTTATCACTCTAATCTGGAATAGTTACTGTCTTAAATTTATATATATATATATATATATATATATATATATATATAATTATATTTTTACTTTTAAAAAAATTTAGAGTCAGAGTCTTTCTGTCACCCAGACTGGAGTGCAGTGTCACAATCATAGCTTACTGTAACCTTTAATCCTGGGCTCAAACAATCCTCCCACCTCAGTATCCAGGGTAGCTAGTACTACAGGTGTGTGCCACCACTCATGGCTAATTTGTTTTTTGTTGAGACAGGGTCTCACTATATTGCCCAGGGCTGGTCTTACACTCCTGGCCTCAAGCAATCTTCCCACCTTGGTCTCCCAAAGCACTGGGATTTCAGGCATGAGCCACAATTTCCAGCCAGTCTTGACATTTTTGAAGAGTAACAGACCAGTTAATTCATAGAATCTCCTTCAGTTTGCTTTTGTCTGCTGTTTTCTCATGATTTATTTCCTCAGTCACTCATTTTGGCACCAATTCCAGGGAAATGATATTATGTTCATCTCAGGGCATATCAAGAGGCTCATATAATCCTCACTTTTGAGATGAGGATGCTGAGGTTCAGAAAGGTTGAGTCACTTGCTCAAGTTCACATTAATAGTACATGTACTGAACTCAAGCCTACCTGAGTCCCCTAGACTCCTACTTTACTGTAATGTCTATGTGCTCAGCTTAGGACTTCAGACTTTATCCTGTAGGCAATAGGGAGCAGTCAGAGGTTTTTCATTGCTTCTGTGCCACATCTAACATGGCCTCGGCTGGGTGTAGTGGCTCACGTTTGTAATCCCAATACTTTGGGAGGCTGAGGCAGGAGGATCGCTTGAGGCCAGGAGTTCAAAAACAGTCTGGGTAACATAGTGAATCCCCATCTCTACAAAAAGAAAAATAACTAAAAAGTAACATGACCTAGACCAGAAGTCTCAAAGTGGTAGTCTATTAGCCAAATCTGGCCTGTCATCAAGTTTTATTTGGCATTGGCTTCCATAGTGTTTCAACATTTGAACTAATTGTCAAAACTTTAAATCATGTTATTACACATAAAGATGTAGGTTTCTGGTTTCTCATGCAAATTCATTGGATGTAGCAATACTGAGCCTTCAGTCCTTCTTGCTAATGGTTGGCTGGGGCTGGGTAGAGTGATTCCTTTAACTGGCTGGAGTATTTCACATTGTCAGAGAACCTGCAACTCTCATGCCCCTACAGTATGGCCAGGTATCGGCTGTCATTTATCCTCCACCCAGGCTGCATCATGCATTTACTCTGCTGCCTGACCCCTGCAGGTTCCCTCAGGCCAGATGCTAAGCTCAGAAACATTCTGTCTCCCTGGGGTTGCTGAAATGTGGTAATACCCACCAGCATCATTAATGAGGATGTCTGCTAAAGTATGCTTCAGATGGGATTCAGCTGAAATACTGAGAAGACTCTCTTACCAATATGAAGAAAAAGAGTGGAAGAAAAGAGTTTTGTGATCTTCTCCCGGCCTTCCTGGCTTTCTGAACTCTAGTCAAATTCCTCAAACTTTGTCTTTGTCCTGCTGTTCCCAGTTTTGGGGGACTCTAAATTTTGGAATCTTTAATATTATTTTATCTTTCCCTTGTAATCAACAGCTCAAACAACTAAGTGGGCAAGGTAATCCAAATATTCATTCACAAAGAACATATTTCTAGGCACATTGCAAATAACTACAGCCACGTGGGACTGCTTCTCTAAAATAGCTCCTGTGTTTTATCATAGACCATTCATTCTTCAAAATGATATGTTTTACCTCTGAAGCAGTATTTGGGTCATGTCAGTGTGCACTGCCCACTGGATTTGAGTGTGCTCTTCAGCCCATTTGATAACCAGAGAACCATTCTTTCCGGAAGACTGGGAGAGGCAATCTTCTATGAAGGGTTGGCTGCCCTTTGTTAAGCGGGCCTTGCAAGCAGGCCTTCCCAGGTTGGGTCCTCTGGCCTGGGCTTTGTGGTTCTCCAAAAAATATAGTGAATGGCTAGATGGAAGAGCCTAGGAGGTCAGGCTGAGTTACACCTTGGCATTAGAGTCTAGAAGTAAAGGAAAGAGCTTGACCTTGGGATAAGGATAATTGGTCTTCTAGGCCAGTGATTCTCAGTCTGGCTGATCAGCAAAGCCATCCGTGGACTCCATCCCAGGCTAATGGACTCAGACTATCTAGGAGAATTACAGGGAGCCTATCTGGGACTCAATACATATTTAAAAATTTCCCTGGGTGATTCTGATATGCAGCTGGGTTTGGAAACCATGCTTTTTACCTCCTTTATACTTGATAGTAAGTGTGAGGAGCCACGGAATCATGGGCACACAAGAAGCAGTTGTGGTTATACAGAACATGTGACTCCAGGTACATTAAACTTGGGACTCAAATAGGAGAAAGAAAACGAGGGCTCCTGGGTTGCCCTTAGGTGCCAAAAGTCCAAATTGGATTTTATAAACATTGAAAAATCAAAGCACTATAATAGTACTAGTAGGCAACTAGTATAAGAGCATCTTTCTTGTGTTATAGTAGTAAGACTGCACTGATATGCCTTTAAGGTTATAAGTCACCTCTATCTTGTCAAATCCAATGGGAATTTCCAGTTGTCTGTCTTTATCTAATTAGAACCTTCAGTAACATATGACATAGATGAGCTTCTCCTTGGAATTCTTCCGTCTCTTGGTTTCCATGGTAACATATTATTTTGACTTTCTACTTTCAGGCTCCTCTTCCTCTAAGTTGAAGACTTTCTTCATTTTCCTTCCCTTCATTTTCTGTACAGCCTTGACTAGTGATCTCACTCAGACCTAAGCTTCGAATACCATCAACATATTGAATATTTCCATATTTCCAAGCCCATATCTCCAGCCCTGACCTCTCCCCAGTATGAACTTGCACATCCAACAGTCTACTCAACACCTCGACTTGGATGTCTAATGTGCCCTTGGATACCTGCTCCTCTCTCATCTTTTCCAGCCTTGTCAATGGCACCATCATCTCCAGAAGCTCAGGACAAACCCTGAGAGGCATCATTGGTTCCTCCTCTTCCCTCCCATCTATATGATCCCTCAGCCAAGCCCGCCTCCTATCCTGACCACCTCCACAATCTTGGTCCAAGCCACCATCATTTCTCACCTGAAAAAAAAGCCTCCTAAATGATGTTCTCCCTTTTCTCTTCTACGGTCTAGTCTCCATACTGTAGCCAACCAGAAAACTTTTAAGTGTAAATAGGATCATGTCTTGCCTACCAAATAGATTCCCTTTATAATTAGAATAGAATCCAAACTTGTTACGGTCAGACTAATATCTGTGACTCCCAACCATAACTGACCATTAGAATCATTTAGGGTTTTGTTTTATTTTTTAAATGATGCTCAAACCCCACATCACCAATTAAATCAGGATTTCTGAGGCTAACCCTTGGGGATTGGTTTGAAGCACCTCAGGTGATTCTAATGTGCAGCCATGTTTGAGAACCACAGCTCTAGATGCTCTGGCCCCGGCCACCTCCTGCCTCATCTCCTACCTTGCTCATCGGGCCTGAGAATGTGCATTTCAAGTAAGTTCCCACGTGATGCTGATGATACAGGTCTGGGGATTGCCTCTGAGAACCACTGTGCTATCTCATTACCATTTTATCTTCTTCATGACTCTTACCACCATTTTAAATTTTGTTTATTTATTTATTTATTATCTGTCTGCCCCCAAGCCCAATAAAATGTAAACTCCATGAATAGAGGGACTCTTCTTGTCTAACACAGCATTCCCAGCACTGAACTGTGCCTGGCAGATGGCCAAAAGAGTGGGAGGGGCAGTCTTAAAGTATTTCATGGGAAGCATTAAAAATATAGGAGGTATCTCAGTACCCTAAAGATTGTCCTTAGAAGTTACCTGGGACTGGTGGGTGCGTGGTCTAGAACCTGATCCTTCACCGTAAGCTGGGATTTCCAGTGGACTCTCTGAGAAGCGAAGATCTTTCAAAGTTTTAGGGTCAGTTCTTTCACCTACCTGGAGGTCTACAATGATATTAAAAACATAGTTCTTTGAGTATCTGCAATTATATATATAATCATGCAAAGATGTCTTCATAGTGAGAGACCTTTTAATAAGGAACCAGTGTCATCACTTTGCTTCCCTAGAAGTAACAATTAAATAAAGAGCTCCCACCACACACTCAGTGTATTAGAAGTGAGAAAGAAAAAATAAGCCCAGACTGAGAAGATAATCCTCCCTGCTGCATTCTACAGTATTCCACAACAGGCTGAGAAAACAGACAGATCAATTCAGTTGCAAGGTTGGCAGGAAATAGTATATCTCCCAATAACACACTGCAGCTACAAAATGTTGTTAACAGCCCCCTCTTTCCATGACTATTCTTTCTCACTGAGAAACCCTGTTCTCTAAAAGCACAGATTATCATAAACTTTGCTGTTTGAAATTCTCAATAAGAACGAAACATTCAACTCTTACCTGAGGGATCTAAGCCACTTTGACGTAGAGAAGCAGCCTCAATGTCCAACCCTGGTGCAGAGATAATCGTTTCTGAACATAGTATTCCCAATGCATCGGTGTAGTTTCCAGCAACAGAACCCTGGGTCCCCTTCCCAGTCCATACCTGATGCTGATCCCTTCACACCCAAACTAGCTTCACTTTGAGCCTATCAAAACTCTGCTTTCATTTATATTTCACCCAAACTCCACCCTTCCCCCAAGCCCTACAACTCCAGCCTTTCCTCTGTTTGGTGAGATGCCCCCATGGCTCCCTGCAGTGGGTCAAGAAATCTGACTTGGTTGGACTGCTTGATCCTCCTTCATCATCTAAAGCTGTTAGCAAGGACAGCATTAAAATTCAAAGTACAGCACACTTTCCTGCCCCAGTATTTCTTATTCCAACACCTCTGCAGGCAAGAAAACATGCAACAAACATGCTCTTTGGTAGGTTCAGTATATAAAACCTTGTATTTGTTCTGTCACATTATACCTGGAAACTTTCTAATGTTAACATTCCAGCTGCGTTGATTTTCAGAGTTCTTATATTTCTTCTTTAGTTTTGATCCAACAAATCCATTTTTGAATTCCTAGGAATGAAGAAATTGCCTATCAATCACTAGACTATTCTGAGAATTAAAGCTGCATGATAGAGAGGTCATGGTGTGCATTTCTTATTTGAAAGAGTTTACGGTAGTTTTTTACAAAGTGAAATCTGTTTCACTTTATTCTGGAAACATGTAACTTTGTATCTGGGCAGGGCTGCTTGGTTAACAGCACCAGCACGTCTGGATGTAGGCCTCACCAGGTGAAGCAGCCAAAACAGGAGATGGGGAACAGCACATGCAGGCAGGATGTGACAATCCTGGGAGTCTGGGTAACAACAGAGGGACCACCAAGTCCAGAGGGCAAAGGCAGAGTAGGGTCAGACCAAAATCGGACTTCTGCACATCACCTGCCCACACACAGTCCTTAAACCCTCTCCTCTCTGGACTTTCTCCATTAACTTGGTCCCTCACATCTGATTCAGGCCTAAGCACCTGCTGATATATGTGGGCTCAGCCCCTGCCCTGTGTAGACCCCTGCCTTGATCACACTTGGGCCCCCTCCATGCCTCCATCCACTGCTTTGGTCCCAAAACTTCCTCTCTAACCTCAGGTTCATGGTCAATCTTAAGTGAAATTTCTGTAAACTTCCTTTGCCACTCCCAACAACATCCCTGTGACCAAGACCACTGGGCTGGCTGCCTTACCGCAGGCTAGTCCATCCTCTGGCCCAGCTCCTTGAATCTATCTCACTAACATTCACGCCCAGTAACTTAAGCTTCACACATCCTTCTCTGATGGATCTAGTTGAATCTTCACAGTGGGGAGGCTTTGCAGCTATTTGGGAATGACGATTTCAACATAAAATAATTCTTTTTTTTTTTAAAGATGGGGTTTCACCATGTTGGTCAGGCTGGTCTTGAGCTCCCAACCTCAGGTGATCCGCCTGCCTTGGCCTCCAAAGTGCTTGGATTACAGGCGTGAACCACCACGCCCAGCCTTTCAACATAAAATAATTCTATGCCCACTGAGGACTTCTACTTACCCAATATATCTATTCAACAAATACACACTCGCCACCCTCTCCTGCCTGCCCCTGTGCAAGGCAATGAGTACAGCAACCATGCCACCTTGGAGCTTATAATGCATAGGCAAGATAGACAAGGAACAAAGAAATCACATGCTCAAAGCAGTTTATAAAAGAAGGCCTGGGTGCCAGGATAGCAGTGATAGGGCACAGCACACACAGTTCATTTGGGTGGAGTATATGTAGAGGGTTCACAGACAAAGCAGGAAAGGCCAACCAAGGGCAGAAACTGACGACTTGGATGGAAGGCTAAAGGTTTCTGCTTTCTTCAGTAGGTAAGAGAGAGCCACTGAAGACACCGAAGACACATTCCCAATGGTCAGCAGGGAGTCTCATCTTCAGGGTGGATAGGAGAGTGACGAAAGGCTGGGAAATCAGTGAAGATGCTTTGCAGCGGTTGATACTGACTTCAATTATAAGGACCTGACAGTGAGCAGAGGTAAGGCAATAGAAGGCAAGATGTGCCCACTGAGAAAGGAGGAACCAAAAATACAGTGACAATCTGAATAGATTATAGTTTCACAACTTGCCTGTTTTGAAGAATCTTTGAGAACATTTTCAACATTGTCTTCAGGAGAGACTATATTTGGTGGTTCATAGTCTACCTGAAACACCTTTGTCACAATGCCACTCTGTCGGCAGTCTCTGAAAATTATCAAAAAAAAAAAAAAAAAAAAAAAAGTGTGGTTTAAAAAAAGATTCAAAAAAAGTGGCTAACACTGAACATGATTTTATTAAAGTACCTTGGTCTAGCTACTAAATTTATTATATTTCAAACTGAAGAAATCAAATATAATTTCTATATTCTTTCCTTACCTCCTTCCTTTTGTGTTATTGACTGCTATGTAACAAACCACCCCAACGCAGTGCCTTAAAACATGAATCTGTGGATTCACTGGTCTCCACTGGGTAGGCCGCATTTGAGCTCTTCCATGTGGCTGCCATCTGACATCAGCAAGGGCTGGCATCAACTGAAGACTACACTGGGCTGGATGTCCAAAATAACTTCTCGCAAATATACAAAACCTAGGCTAGGGTAACTGGAACAGCTAGGGGCTCGCCACTTACCGCCCTCACTCAGTCTCCATCTCTCTGTCCCTCCCATTCTCTCCCATGTGGTTAGCTTGGGCTTCTTCACAGTACAGAAGCCTCAGGTAGTCAGACTTCCTCCTTAGTACGTGGCTACCCCATCCACTCCCACCAGGGTTTTTGTCCCAAGAAGCCAAATCAGAAACTACAATACTTCTTGTGATCTCAGAAGTCCTTGGCATCATCTCTGAAACATTCTATTAGTCAAAAGTAAGTCACAACACCAGCAGAAAGACTGCAAAAGGGCATGAATAATGAGAGGCATGGTTCACTGGGGCCATTTTTGAAGGCTATCTACCACATCAAATACCGTCACGTTTTCCATTTATTCATAATATTTCACAATTCATCTTGGTCTCTGATGCAATAAGAGTTTCATGAGAAGACAATGTAGCAGCGTCCATGACTAAAAACTAGTGGTGATTTTCTTGCAGTACCAGTAGCTCACCTATACTGTATTTTTTAACAGCTTTATTGAGGTATAATTTACATGGCATAAAATTCGTCTATTTTAAGTATCTGGTTCAATGGGATTCAGTCAATGAATATAATTGTGAGAATATCACCACAGTAGAAATGCTTAGGACATTTCCATCATCCAAAAGAATTCCCCTGTGCCTATGTGCAGTCACTCCTTGCTGCCAACTCCTATCCTAGGCAACCACTGATCTGTTTTCTATCTCTATAGTTTTGTCTTTTCTAGAAATTTAACATAAATGTAATCATACATATGTAGTCATCTTATGTGTCTGGATTTTTCATTTATCTCTTTTTTTTTTTTTTTTTTTTGAGACAAAGTCTCGCTTTGTTGCCCAGGCTGGAGTGCAATGGCACGATCTCAGCTCACTGAAACCTCCACCTCCCACGTTCAAGCAATATTCCTGCCTCAGCCTCCCAAGTAGCTGGGATTACAGGCATGTGCCACAATGCCTGGCTAATTTTTTGTATTTTTAGTAGTGATGGGGTTTCACCATGTTGGCCAGCCTGGTCTCGAACTCCTGACCTCAGGTGATCCACCCACCTCGGCCTCCCAAAGTGCTGGGATTACAAGTGTGAGCCACCACGCCTGGCCTTTTATCTCTTTATTCTGAGGTTCATCCATGTTTTTGTAACTCGTTCACTGTTATTGTTGTGTAGTATTCCATGTTATGGATATACCAAAATTTTTTTTTTTTTTTTTGAGACAACGTTTCGCTCTTGTTACCCAGGCTGGAGTGCAATGGCGCGATCTCGGCTCACCGCAACCTCCGCCTCCTGGGTTCAGGCAATTCTCCTGCCTCAGCCTCCTGAGTAGCTGGGATTACAGGCACGCGCCACCATGCCCAGCTAATTTTTTTGTATTTTTAGTAGAGACGGGGTTTCACCATGTTGACCAGGATGGTCTCGATCTCTTGACCTCGTGATCCACCCGCCTCGGCCTCCCAAAGTGCTGGGATTACAGGCTTGAGCCACCGCGCCCGGCACCACAATTTTTATGTCCATTCCCCAGTGCACATTTGGATTATTTCTGGGTTTGGGCCATTAAGGATAAAGCTGCTAGGAACATTCACATATAAGTCTTTATGTGGACACGTTTTCAGTTCTCTTCAATAGATACCAAGGAGTGGAATTGCTGGGTTGTATGGCAGGTATGTGTTTAATTTTTAGAAACTGCCAAACTGTGGCTGTTCCATTTTAAATTCCCAACAGCATTAGCTCAGGGTTTCAGTTTCTCTACATACTTGCTGACACTTGATATTGTCAGTCTTACTGATGACCTGTACTCTTGATCATGTTCTCTGCAGGTATTTGCTTGATATTTATATCCCTTGTCTATCAAGATACAGGCTTGGCTGTTGTAACCAGAATCAAAACAACAGTGGTTTTAAGGCAGGGCATGGTGGCTCACTTCTGTAATCCTAGCACTTTGGGAGGCCAAGGCAGGTGGAGGCCAGGAGTTCAAGACCAGCCTGGACAATATAACAAACCCCATTTCTACCAAAAATACAAAAAAACTAGCTGGGCTGTGGTAGTGCACACCTGTAATCCCAGCTACTCAGGAGGCTGAGGCTTGAACCCAGGTGCCAGAGGTGCAGTGACCCAAGATCATGCCACTACGCTCCAGTCTGGGTGAACACAGCGAGACCCTGTCTCAAAAAGCAAACGAAAACAAACAAAACAACAGAGACTTAAACAAGACCTAAGTAATAGGGGATAAGCAGTCTAGAGCTGACATAGGGGTGTCATGGTGACAAGAGCATGATATCAAGTTTCTACCTTGTTACTCCATCATTTCTATGACACTGCATTTATCCTCATGGCCCAACTTGACTAGCCAACCACATCCACATTCTAACCAGTTGGAAGCAAAGCCCACCCTTTCTCTTTAAAGGTGCAATCTTAAAGTTGAACACATCACTTCTACATATATCTACTGGCTACAGCCTGGTGACACATCTTTAACTAGCTGCAATGGGGACTGGGAAATATCTTCTAGGCAACCATGTGCCTGGCTAAAAATCATGGGTCCTTTTATTATGGAAGGGAAAAACAGATATTGGGAGACATCCAGCAGCCTCTGCCATGTCATCATTACCACACTTGGCGTATTTGATGTGTCTAACTCTCACCCCTCCTCACTTGCATTGAAAGCTCACCTTTCCTATGTTATACTCTCTGTGTGATTATGACTCACTGCTTACCCACAGCCAGTGTTTCTATTTGATCTGCCCAGTCTCTTAATACTTTTCTTTTTTTTTTTTTTTTTTTTGAGACAGAGTCTCACTCTGTCACCAGGCACCAGGCTGGAGTGCAGTGGTACAATTTCGGCTCACTGCAACCTCTGCCTCCCAGGTTCAGGCAATTCTCCTGCCTCAGCCTCCTGAGTAACTGGGACTACAGGCGCATGCCACCACGCCCAGCTAATTTTTGTATTTTTAGTAGAGATGGGGTTTCACCATGTTGGTCAGGATGGTCTCGATCTCTTGACCTCGTGATCTGCCCACCTCGGCCTCCCAAAGTGCTGGGATTACAGGCTTGATTACAGCGCCTGGCCAGTACTTTTTATGTTTTCAATTATTTTCTTTCTTCGGCGTTCTTTTTCTGCTTTGTCCTTACTAATTTTCATACTGATCTTTAATTCATATTGTCTGTTTCATTAGCATTTCTTTAGCAACTGCTCAGATTTCTTACACATCCATCTTTTATATTTCTTATAATTTTTGAAACTTTAATAAGTATCCCTGGATCTTAGAGGGGTAGATATATGAATCTGTAAATCTGGTTTTGTTATTTTTTTAAAAAGAGGGATTTTAAAAAAAGAAATTTAGCCACCTCTTAGTCACTCCAGCCAGTGAACATGCAAGTGTCTTCTGATCACAGAAAGCTGAGTATGTTATTTCTAAATATTGTCACTCACTGATAGGTAGTGACTATTTAGATGAATTGTGTATTTCTCAGAATTTTTGTCTCCATCTTCTAGAAAGGTAGCTTAAAACTCCTATGCCGTTTAATGTTAAACAGATTCATAAATATGGATACAGATGTAGATGATCTTTAAGATGAACTACTTGCTTAACTCATTCACCTTGGCATCCATCTCTGGATGTTTTGCATGTTCACCTTTGGCCCCAGGCCTGTCATCCAAGATCCAATTGTCCTTCCTGTTAGCACACTTCCCAGACATCACAAGCTTCTCCATCCAAGGATTGCCTGAATCCTGGATGGTCGTGAGGCTCCCTGAATGCACACTTACAACCCCACATGAGGTCACATCAGTAGAAGCCTAGCTCTTATCCACCTGTTCCACCCCTCTAACATCCGGGTTGTTTTCTCCACCCCAGCAGACCCTTCCTTAGGGAACCAGCTAAGGCATTCACCTTTTGAGTTGAAAACGCAAAATTTTTTTATAGAAATATTTTCCCTAAGCTGAGCACATCTGAAACACTAACAGTACCTTTCAGAATAGACACTTAGTGGGCAAAGAGCAGAATGGTGAGAGGCATAAAGAATGACCTTATTTTTTACTCATTTTTAAAAGCCTTATTAGCTCCTTTAAGCTGTATAGTCAGTCATCAAATTGCTTCTTCATTTTAATACTACTTGCAGCGTCTAAGGAGGCCTGCGTTACAGCGTTTGGCCACCAGAGTATTTAGCTTCTTAATTTTTAGTAATTGAGATGACCTACCTTGAAAGAAGTGGCTTGGCAAGTGAAAAAAGGCTACACATTCCAATATTTTAAAAGAATAATAACGTCCACATACTCCATCTGCAGAACCCACTTAAAAATAATAATAATGTACATAAAGGGGTTGTTTGTTTCATTTCATTTGATTGTTTTAATTTTCAGATGCCAAAGCGATCATGTTTGCTGTGGAATGTGTGGCTTTCCTCAAAAAGCCAGGCAGGAACTCAGCCAGTGGGGGGTGGGGCTGGTATCTTTTTAAAGTACCTGGGCCAGCCAGGTGCTGTATTTGGTTTGGGGCTTTAAAATGTTCCCCAAATGTGGCCAAACCTGCATTGCTGGAAAAATAATTCCTATAACACAGCCACACAGACTTGCCAAGCATTTCAGTTATTTTTTTTCCTACAACACATGGTGAAGGTTTCCAAATTAAATAGTGTTTCTATATTTGAAAATGAGAAAAAGTCATTGAGTAAGAAAAAAAAGGATAAAGAAAAAAGTATGGTAGCTAATGCCCAACAAGTTGAAATGACAGCAGCTTTGAAGGCCAATTAAGTCAATATAAAATGAAATCAAGAATGATGGCGGTAGTTGTAGGCTACATCTGGGGAATAAAAGAGCCACTCTGTAAACACAGCATTTTCTTCTGAGCCAGATGGAGCTCTTTAGAGGCCCCCAGCCTTGGGAAGGATCTTCCTTTCTGAAACCCCAATGTGGAATTTAAAATAAAAACAGAATGAATATATGTAACACTTTATGTATTTTGTGAAGTGTTACATATATTTAAAGATCAGAAAATTGAGCTGTTTACTTATGATTTCTGCACTTTACAATGAAAGGCAAGTAAAATACAAATGTTACGTATGTATGCTGAAATTAAAATAAAATTTCATTAGGGCCCTTCTAATGCAGCACTGATTCTGATAGAAAAAAGTGAATAAAATTAGAACATAATGTTATTATATTATAAATTAATCACCATGCTCTTAACTTACTTTGACACAGCAATAGCTTTAACTTGTATTTTTCCATCAGGCAGAGTAATAGGTTTTATATACTTAAATGTGTTATTTTCACCATAACCAACTCTCTTTAGAAATTCAGGTTTGCTGCCATCCAGAGTATAATATATGTCGACATCTGGGGTGTCTGAAAAATCCAAAACAAGATAACACCAAAAATATTTTTCCATTAACACCAAAATAGCAAGTTCCTGAATAATGCCTGTGGGTCCGTTTAATATTTAAGATTTCAGTGTGTGATTTAAGATTGAAAGTTGCAATTTAAGATTATGTTAATCTCCTTAAATAACTGGCCTATAGGTTATTATATATACATAATGAAAATGAATAGTAATAACAATAATGCAGTTCTTCTCTGTACCAGCACTGTGATTTACATGAATGAACTCATTTCATCTGTACAATCCTATAAGGTAGATCCTATTTTACACCCATTTTATAGATGAGGTAACTGAGTTCTAGAGAGATTAATAAAGTTGCTAAATAATAGAGGAGTTGTGGTTTGACTTATGCTAGGTTGGACCCACAGCCCACGCTCTTGAACCACTATGCTTTTTTGCCTCTCCAACAGGGTGCTGATAGAAACATGACTCAAGACTCAAAAGGTCAAAAGGTGTCTCCCCCGACCCTTGACACCAGCTGTCCACAGGCTATCAATAGTATCTTAACTTTCAAGAAATATTTTATATCCATACAAGCATTTATGTACATATTATTATTTCCCTCTCTTTTGACACAAATGATGGCATATTATCACCTGTTCCACACATTTCATTTTTCATTTAATAGTATGTCTTATATTGGTACATAAAGAGCTTCCTAGGAAATAAATTTCAATTATTTTTTTTAAAAAAAGAGTTTCCTCATTCTTTGTTATAGCTGCATCACATTCTCTTATATAGATGAACAATAATTTACCCAATTCCCTACAGACAGATCTTAAGGCTATCTTCTTTTTTCCTTTTCTTTTTTTTTTTTTTTTTTTTTTTTTTTTTTT
>NW_022437005.1:5253400-5262101 GCF_009761245.1 Sapajus apella
GTAGCTGGGATTACAGGCACACGCCACCATGCCCAGCTAATTTTTTGTAGCTTTAGTAGAGACGGGGTTTCACCATGTTGACCAGGATGGTCTCGAACTCTTGACCTCGTGATCCACCCGCCTCAGCCTCCCAAAGTGCTGGGATTACAGGCGTGAGCCACCGCGCCCGGCTTCTTTTTTCCTTTTCTTTGTTTACTTTGCAGTTATAAGCACTGTAATAAATAATTTTGTAAACAATTACTTCTGTAAATATATGGGCAAGACAAATATGTAGAACTAGTACTGTAATCTTTTTCTTTTTTATTTATTTATTTTTTTGTTGTTGAGACTGAGTATTGCTCTTGTTGCCCAGGCTGGAGTGCATTTGCACAATCTCAGCTCACTACAACCTCTACCTCCAGAGTTCAAGCGATCTCTGGCCTCAGCCTCCTGAGTAGCTGGGATTATAGGCACCCACCACCACATCCAGCTTATTTTTGTATTTTTAGTAGAGACGGGGTTTCGCCATGTTGACCAGGGTAGTCTCAAACTCCTAACCTCAGGTGATCTGCCCTCCTCGGCCTCCCAAAGTGCTGGGATTACAGGTGTGACGAACCATGCCCGGCCAGCATTTGTAATCTTGATTAATATTTCCAAATTGGCTGGGTGCAGTGGCACATCCTGTAATCCCAGCTATTCAGTAGGCTGAGGCAGGAGAATCACTTGAACCTGGGAGGTGGAGGTTACAATGTGTTGAGATTGTGCCACTGCACTCCAGCCTGGCAACATAACGAGACTCCATCTCAAAAATACACATACATATACATATATATATTTCCAAACTGCCCTCTGTAGATGGTTAAACAATTTACACTGACACCAGTAATGCATGAAAGCACCTGTTTGACCACAATCTTCCTCATATAGTGTGTTATCCTTTTTTTTTTTCAGTTTTCCTAAGAATTCTGAGCACATATATTAAAATGTTTAATTTGGTTTGACAGTTTAAAAAATCGTATCAGCTTTTCAGCTAAAGGAGAACACAGATAATAATACGTATTCTTAGTCGGCACTCTTGGTCTAAGCAGCACAGAGGCATACCGTAAATGCAGAAAGTTTGTGTACATTTCAGTTGTTAAAATATATAATTGGTTTAAAAAAAGACAAAAATGTAAACAAATACATAATTGAAATTTCAAAGTCCTTTTTATACAAATATTTGTTCCTTTGTTTTACCTATAAAACTTTTCTTCCTCTGGGCGCGGTGGCTCAAGCCTGTAATCCCAGCACTTTGGGAGGTCGAGGCGGGTGGATCACGAGGTCAAGAGATCGAGACCATCCTGGTCAACATGGTGAAACCCCGTCTCTACTAAAAATACAAAACATTAGCTGGGCATGGTGGTGCGTGCCTGTAATCCCAGCTACTCAGGAGGCTGAGGCAGGAGAATTGCCTGAACCCAGGAGGCGGAGGTTGCAGTGAGCCGAGATAGCGCCATTGCACTCCATCCTGGGTAACAAAAGCGAAACTCCATCTCAAAAAAAAACAAAAAAAAACTTTTCTTCCTTATGTTAAAAATATATGTGTATATGTATATATGTGTATGTGTACATATACACACATATTTAAGAATTTGGGCTGGATGACATGGCTTTCACCTCCCAGCACTCTGGGAGGCCAAGGTGGGCAGATCACCTGAGGTCAGTAGTTCCAGTAGTTCTACCCTGGCCAATGTGGGCAGATCACCTGAGGTCGGTAGTTCCAGTAGTTCCACCCTGGCCAACATGGTGACACCCAGCCTCAATTAAAAATACAAAAATTAGCCAGGCGAGGTAGTAGGCGCCTGTAATCTCAGCTACTGGGGAGCTTGAAGCAGGAGAATTGCTGGCACTCGGGAGGCAGAGGTTGCAATGAGCCAAGATTGTTCCATTGCACTTTGGCCTGGGCCAACAACAGCAAAACTCCATCTCAAAAAACAAAGGCCGGGCACGGTGGCTCACGCCTGTAATCCTAGCACTTTGGGAGGCCAAGGTGGGTGGATCACCTGAGGTCAGGAGTTCAAGACCAGCCTGGCCATCATGGTAAAACCCCATCTTTAAAAGAAAAAAAAAAAAAAAAATTTGAAGAATAAATATTAGCAGGATATACATTCACTGCTTTCTTTCTTTTTTTTTTGAGACAGTCTTGCTCTGTCACCCAGGCTGAAGTGCAGTGGTTCGATCTCAGCTCACTGCAACTTCCACCTCCAGGGTTCAAGCAATTCTCCTGCCTTAGCCTCCTGAGTAGCTGGGATTACAGGCATTGGCCACTGTGCCTGGCTAATTTTGTATTTTTAGTAGAGACAGGGTTTCACCATTTTGGTCAGGCTGGTCTCGAACTCCTGACCTCAGGTGATCCACCCAATTTGGCCTCCCAAAAGTGCTAGGATTACAGGAGTGAGCCACCATGGCCAGCCCACACTGCTTTATTTCTGTAATTACAGTTAAGATTTATTTTAGCATTACTACATGCCAAATCCTGTGCACCTCATATATACACAAACCTATTTAATCCTCAAAATGGCTCTAAAAAGTAGACATTATTATCCCTGCCTTACAGTGAGGAAACTGAGACTCAAAAAGTCTACCTAATGTACCCAGGGTCACAAGAAGTTGCCAAGGCAGAGATTTTAAGTCTCCAATTTATCTGACTAGAAAGCCTGTAGGTCAAATTTATTATACCAGCTAAATAATGAGCATACTGGAAAAATCTGGGGAAGTACCAGGACATTTTTTTTTTTTAGATGGAGTCTCGCTCTGTTGCCCAGGCTGGCGTGCACTGGTGCGATCTTGGCTCACTGCAACCTGTGCTGCCTGAGCTCATGCAATTCTCCTGCCTCAGCCATCTGAGTTGCTGGGATTACAGGTGCCCACCACCACGTCTGGCTATTTTTTGTATTTTTAGTAGAGTCAGAGTGTTGCCATGTTGACCAGGTTTGTCTTGAACTCCTGACCTCAAGTTATCTGCCTGCCTTGCCTGCCAAAGTGCTGGGATTATAGGTATGAACCACCACACCAAGCCAGCACCAGGACATCTTACCTTGGCTAAGGTAAGTCAAGATATTGCTGAAATTATACAAATAAAGGGTGGCCAAAGCAAACCATTTTCATCCAAATGTATACCACTCTATAAACCATCAATGGACAGCACTGTTTCAAATTTTAGAAGTTTCACAAATTTCCCAAAGAGCAGAGCAAAGAGTGAGAAAGCATGTAAAGAGATAAATCAGCAACCAGATAAACACAAGAAATATAACAATGTTATTTTAAACAATTTCAAATATATGCGATACTTACCTGATTTCATTTCCAAAAGTGTATTGTTATCAATTTCATGGTTAGCTTTTCCAGGCTGAGGTACTCGTAGTGGTATGATCTGAGGGACACACACTGAACCAGCAGTCATTTTCTCTCCTTATATATATATATATATATTTAAAAAACTCCAATGTGCACTTATAGCTGTACACAAAAGCTGAAGAGCAGCACTTAATTTAAATGCAGCAAAACTAGTAAAAATAAAAAAGAATACTGTTAATATGGCACTATAAATACTATTCCCTCTTTAATGGAAATAATTATTGCATTTCAGCTGTATTTACTATTGAGGTCTTATGTGGGGTTTCGATTATCTAAATACCTCACTTCTGAGAAAGAAGTGTAAATGAATAAGATGGGGGAAAGAAGTTACTACTTTAAAAGAGCAAATTAAATGAGTAAGGCAAAAGAGAGACTATCACTAATTCTCTGACTTGAGTTCCCTCTAAATCATTATCACCTTTTCCTGCCTCTGGTGTGTGTCGCCTCTCTTGGTTTCAGGGCAAGTCATCATACAAGGGGAACAGAAGTAACTCTGTGTGTACCACAAAATGTTAGTTAGAACTAACTTTTTTGGGAAAGCTCCAGGTTCACAGCCTTGCCATTGTCACCATAGCAGTTCTAGAATTTGAAAGCTGCAAAGACACTTTAGAAGGACTGCAGAGTACTACTACTCAGTGGAAAGGAAGTTTGCAAGAAGATAAACAGTGACCAACAAACACAAGCCTCCCATTCCATCTACTGTATTTATAAATCCTAGTATTTATAATTAACTGTCAGTATGAAAGCCTTACTGGTCTTTTTGGGGATGAGGGTAGGGAGGAAGGTTGTCATATGTTTAATGCACAGAAGGTTTCAGGGGCAAAAATGCTCACCTTAACACAGCAACCATTTACATCTCTGTATTGCCTTTTCAAATTTCATTAAGAATCCATAGATTTTACTCAGTTATAATACACATATTCATTCTGTTTTTATAGTCTACTTCTTGCATTCTCCCTGGATTCTTTACAGTTTTCCATGTATTTATTTACCCATTTGTGGCTGAGCATTTAGGCTATCTCTCGTTTCTTTTTAGTTTTGCCTGTTGCAGTTATAATAATGCTGATCTGAACATCTCTGCAGTTTGAGCTTTGTACAGACTGTATTCTCAAAAGTGGGGTAACTAAATTTAAGGGATGAACGTAATGCCTTGTTGGATAGTTTCGGATCGAGGGCCAAGAATGTAAAATACAGATACTGACAGCACCGCAATAGCTCCTACAGGAGTGTGGCTGACTTGAGACTTGCCCATAGTCGCATTTCCATTCAAGTGAAAGGCAGATAAAATAAAAGTAATTGAAAATTTAATTCTAAATAAAAATATGTAGGAGAGGGAGTAATTCGCGAGCGTCAACTAGGAGCTGCCCTTAGGAAGCTGGGGTGGCCGGGGCCCCCATGCAAAGGGAATCAAGAATAGGGCGGACCCATCAGGCCCAATGGCAGCGTGCAGTCAACGGGATGCCCAGACCCCTCAATTCTCCCAACTTGGACCGCCCCGCCTCGCAACCCGGATCTGGAACCCCGTTTGGTAGTCCCCGCCCATCACGGGCTGCCAAGGACACCTACATCCTTTCCGCTGGAGTAAGGGAAGCTCTTCTCCTCTAACCGCCCTCCACTTCCTCTAGCCGATCGAGACCCCTAATGCATCTCTACCGCCCTCAACCCGATCGCCGGCCTCTCACCGCCTTTTGCCTCCTCCTTTGCCGCCACCCGGGTAACCACAGACGCTGCGAGCCGCGCCCCGCCCACTGGGAACAGGGCAGATGATTAGCGGAAACGCAGCTTCTTAGCAACTAGCCCCGCCCCTGCCTCGCCGCAGGGAGACTGGTACCCGCCGGGAGCTCCTTTCCCAGGGCTTTCCAATAGGCATCTAAGAATATTCCTTCATAGGGTTGCAAAGTGCTAAAAGTTGGCTTCCCAACTCAGAATGAAGGAACCAGACTTGTGCGTCCGATAGGCATTGACATTCTGGAAAACAAGAATAAGAACCTGTAGTGGCGCCTATAAGTAGGAAGGAGCAGGCGCGGCTTGGCCACCTCCCACCGAAAGGCAAGGAAGGACCGGCTGCGACACGAGGAAAAAGGCCCCTCGCCCTCGGCCGAGCGCTTTCCTCTGCTGGTTCCCCGGGTTCCCCTGCTTGCTAGCGGGCTGCTCAGTGCGTCTTTCCCCGCAGGCGTCAGGTACTGCGCCTTCATGGCAGAGGTGAAGGTGAAGGTGCAGCCGCCCGACGCGGATCCGGTTGAAATAGAAAACAGGTAAACCAGGGAGGCTCCGGCTTGGGACTCTCGCTTTTTGGGAAGTTGTGATGATGCGCTTCCTTCCAACTTTGACGTGATCAGTGCTTTGAGAGGAGACCCTCGGCTTTCCTTCCCCGCAGTACACTTTTGAATGCATGTTCTGATCCAGGATCGCTCTTGTCAGTAAGGGAACGTCTATGACAAAACGTTTAGGCAGAGTTAGGGCGCAGTTGGTGATTACGAAGCAACATTAAGCCAGGTGTTATCAGTGCAGTATTGAACTCAAGACTTTTAGGGCACCCAAAGCTTCTTTCACTTTTATATTCTTTACCGAGGCACTGCCACTCTTAGATTCTCACGTAGTTTTGAAAGACCGAACTTTCTCAAACTGTTAAGAATAATACATTTGTTGATCCTGTTGACTAGGTGAAGACCTTGACTTATTTTTGTTTGGTAGGTATGATTCCAAAAACAGGCCCCCATTATGGTGAATTGTCATAACAAATTTTGGCTTCCCACCAGAAACATCTGCATTTGCTTCCTGCTTGCAGGTTTATGACTTAACTTTGTCATGCTTATTATATGAGAAAATTGAAGTCTCAGTTTAATATTTTTCCTGTGATTTCATTAGATTTTTGCTCTGATTTAAAGTTCATATTAGTGAGAAAAAGAAATATTCTTCTTAAATAACAGTAATACTGTAAACATGTATTTAGAAATAATCTTAAATTTCTAACATGCTTTAATCCAAAACCATCACAGAAACCCAGATTGTCTGCCAATTGTGAAAAACGCACAATTTCAAACTATTCTCCTTGTATTTTTACACCCACTGCCTCTTGAAGCAGGCAACCATGAAGAGTAACATTAATACCTTTGTTTCTAGGATTATAGAATTATGTCACCAGTTCCCTCATGGAATCACAGACCAAGTAATTCAGAATGAAATGCCTCATATAGAAGCCCAGCAGCGGGCAGTGGCCATCAATAGGTTGTTGTCTATGGTAAGGTGAATCTAAGTAATTTTCATAATTACTGATATGTTGATTATCATTGGGTTTTATTATGTAGTTGTGATGGTTAATTTCATGTCAACTTGGCTAAGATACTGTATTCCTAGATACCTACTTAAACATTTTTATTGGAGTGTCTGTGAGGGTGTTTCTGGAAGAGATTAGCGTTTTGAATTGGTGAACTGAGTAAAGTGGATGTGGGTCCATTGTGGACGAGCATCATCCAATCCATTCAGGGCCTAAATAGAACAAAATGGCAGAGGAAGATTGAATTCACTCTTTGAGTTATATCTTGAGCTGGGCTATGGATCTCATGCCATCAGCACTCCTGGTTCTCAGACCTTCAGACTCGGACTGGCATCTACGCCATCAGCTGTCTGCTCTCAGGCCTTTGATCTCCAACACCAACTTTCCTGGGTCTCCAGTTTGCAAAGGGCAAATCATGGGATTCCTCAGCCTCCATAATCACAGAGCAAATACCTTATACTGAATCTTTCAAGAGAGAGATGTATCCTATTAGTTCTGTTTCTCTGGAGAACCCTAATACAGCAGTCATAAAACGAGAAAGTGTATTAGGTTTGATTGATAAGACTCTAAGCCAGGAAACAGGTCAAACTGCCTGAATTGAAAAAAGAAGAAATAACTATGCATTATAAGACAAATGAAATAAATGTATTGTCTTATAACTGTTGTATTTATTAATTGCCACTGTCGTACATAAGCGTAGTCTGTTGTCACCTTCTGTTTGCTTCCTACTACTAGTGTTGGGCCATTTCCTATGAAATATACCATCCCTTCCACCTCCCACCTGCCCCCGATTTTTCTGAGTCATAGCAGAGCCGAGTCATCAGGGCTTCATTCTCCACATTGTCACTCTGAGCATTTCAGCAAGTAAGAATGAGTCCAGTTGAATGAAGAATGCTGGGCCTTGGGGAGGAAGTGCAGCCTTAGCCCCCAGTGGCACCACAGTGGAATTTATCAGTAAAGCCATTCTCCAACTGTCCAGAAACAAACAAACAAGACTTTCTAAAAACCCACCTAGTGGGGCCCCATGCTCTAAATCTCTCCTTACTTCATCATCAAAACATCCTTTTCCTGAGAGAATTTCAGCTTGGCTTCAGTAGCAATTAGGTTAAAGAGTTATATGCCAAGACCTCATCTGAATGACTGATTTGGTTTTGTGTGTGTGTTTTTTTTTTTTTTTTTTTTTTTTTTTTTTTTTTTTTTTTTTTTTTTTGAGACAGAGTTTCGCTCTCGTTACCCAGGCTGGAGTGCAATGGCGCGATCTCGGCTCACGGCAACCTCCGCCTCCTGGGTTCAGGCAATTCTCCTGCCTCAGCCTTCTGAGTAGCTGGGATTACAGGCACGTGCCACCATGCCCAGCTGATTTTTTTGTATCTTTAGTAGAGATAGGGTTTCACCATGTTGACCAGGATGGTCTCGATCTCTTGACCTTGTGATCCACCCGCCTCGGCCTCCCAAAGTGCTGGGATTACAGGCGTGAGCCACCGCGCCCGGCCAGTTTTTGTTTTTTTCTTTTTAGTTCATGAATTTCTCCTCAGAAAGACTGTTGTTTTTTAAGTCTACTAGGCTTGTTGGATTTCCAAGGGCTCTGGATGTGGAGATTTGGGGTCAAGTGAATCTTTTCTTAAACCTTTCCCATCAGTTTTCTAGCTCAAGGGTTGCCAAACTTTTTCTACAAAGTGCCAGAGAGTATATGTTTCAGGCTTTGTGAGCCATATGGTTTCTGTCACAACTATCATTTTAGCAAGAAGTAGCCATGGTCGATGATACATAAACAAATGGCTACAGCCAGGTCCCAACAAAACTTTATAAAAACAAGCTGTGGGCTGGGCACGGTGGCTCATGCCTGTAATCCCAACACTTTGGGAGGCTGAGGCAGGCAGATCACGAGGTCAGGAGTTCGAGACCAGCCTGTCCAACATGGTGAAACCCTGTCTCTACTAAAAATACAAAAAATTAGCTGGGCATGGTGGTGCACACCTTTAATCCCAGCTACTTGGGAGGCTGAGACAGGAGAATTGCTTGAACCTGGGAAGTGGAGGTTGCAGTGAG
>NW_022437005.1:5262201-5264269 GCF_009761245.1 Sapajus apella
AAAAAAAAAAAAAAAAAAAAAAAAAAAAAAGCAAACGATCTGAACCTCACCAAAGTAGGAAAGTTAGTTGTCTTTTCTCACCCATGCCTTCTGATCTTTAGGAGAGTTGTGGCCGAGCATGGTAGCTTATGCCTGTAATCCCAGTACCTTGAGAGGCCAAGGCACGCAGATCACGAGGTCAGGAGTTTGAGACCAGCCTAACCAACATGGTGAAACCCTATCTCTACTAAAAATACAAAAATTAGCCGGGTATGATGGCGCATGGCTGTGATCCCAGCTACTCAGGAGGCTGAGGCAAGAAAATCTCATGAACCCAGGAGGCAGACGTTGTGGTGAGCCAGGATTGCACCATTGCATCCAGCCTGGGCAACAAGAGCGAAACTCTGTCTCAAAAAAAACAAGCTGTGGAGCAGATTGTTGACTGCTGTTCTAGCCCAAGAACAAAGGAATGTTGCTGACTTTTAGTTATTTCATTGTGGTGAAGGTCTTCAGCTCTAGGAAGGATAGAGGAAGAGGTTTCGGGAGGTTGTGGCAATAGAAAAAGTTCTTTTTTTCTTCTGATCGCCCTCTCAGCTTTTTCCTTATGACTGAAAATCATCTTCAGCACCTCTCTTTTACCACCTCTGCCACCACCAACCCACTGTGAGTGCTATGGCTATAGGTTGTATGTAGGTAGTAGTAGAGCTATCAAAGGGTATTAAGAAACAGTGATTAGTAATCATGAAGTGTTTCCGATTTTAGCTCTAAAAACAGTTCTTAAACTTGCTCTCCACACCCCCTTCATTTTTTTCCTGGTACTGCATCATGTTCAGGCTCATGGCTTTTACCTGGACAGTTGCAGTAGCATCTTACCTGGCTTCCATGACTCCATCTGTCTCAGAGAAGGCAGCCTGATTTGGGATTACCGACATGAGCCACTGTGCCTGGCCCCTGATCTGTCTTTCATGCAGTTCTGACCACAGCACTCTACCACCTACAATTTGTTTATACTGGAGATTCAAGTTCAAACTCCTGGGTTTATGACACTGAGTCCCTGTGTTCCTCACCAGCCTCATCTCCACCACTCTACCTCAAAAGTTAGGTTTCAGGAGAAGCAGATTGTTTTTAGTTTCCTGCCGCATCATGCTGTTTCATGCCTCGGGACTCATGTTGTTACCCTGCTTAGAAGGCTGTTCTTATTCTTCACGATGACAAACTCCTTGTTATTTTTTTAGGACTCAGCTCTGCCATTGTCTGCAGGAAGTCACTGAGCCCCCCCAGGTTGTACCACAGCCTGTTCTCCAAGTATCCAACCTGGGAGTTCAGGGTGGCTTTACTTACCTCTATCTTAATGCCAGCCAGATGAGTATTGAAGTCGGCTGTGTGCTTCCCTGTTAGAATCCATGATGTTCCCCCAAATACCTATCATAACAGCTGGTACAGTACAAGTATTCAGCAAATATTCATAAGCTGGATAAATGACCAAATAGAGCCTCTGGATTGGGCCTTGCAGTCCTAGTTTGCCACTTTGTGGGATCAGGGAACAGAGGGATTGTGTCACCGTTCATTCAGTATGTAAATCCATTTCCAAGTCATGAGTGTCTGTTTTAAAACAAGGGAATGGGCTGGGCACGGTGGCTTTCGCCAGTAATCCTAGCACTTTGGGAGGCTGAAGCGGGTGGATCCGTTGAGGCCAGGAGTTTGAGACCAGCCTGGCCAACATGGCGTAACCCTGTCTCTACTGAAATACAAAAATCAGCCTGGCGTGGTGGCACACATCTGTAATCCCAGCTACTTGGGAGGCTGAGGCACGAGAATCGCATGAACCCAAGAGGCAGAGGTTGCAGTGAGCCAAGATCACACCATGGCACACCAGCCTGGTCGACAGAGCGAGACTCTGTCTCTAAATAAATAAAGTGAGGGAATGGTTGTCCCTTTCAACTATAGCTTTCTAGAACTTCCAGAGCCTAATGGTATAACTTTCTGGGTTCTCTTAAGTTTGATCCCAAGGAAATTCAGGAGCATGACAGATATTATTTTACTTTTGATTTGCTATATAAAAACAATACTACTCTAGTCCTTTTATTCA
>NW_022437005.1:5264369-5266876 GCF_009761245.1 Sapajus apella
TGTTTTTTGTTTTTTCAAGATAGTCTTGTCCTGTCACCCAGGTTGGAGTGCAGTGGTGCGATCACAGCTCAGTCTGCCAAATAGCTGGGATTATAGGCACATGCCACTGCACCTGGCTACTTTTTGTATTTTTAGTAGAGACGGGGTTTCGCCGTGTTAGCCAGGCTGGTCTCGAACTCCTGACCTCAAATGATCCACCCACCTCAGCCTTCCAAAGTGCTGGGATTACAGGTGTGAGCCACCATGCCCAGCCATTAACTTTATAAATTTGATTTTTCACTATGCAACAGAATATGCCTATTTAGCCTTTATTTCAACTTTTTATTTCTATAAATTATATTTTTATTATATTTATTTTATATATGTAATTTGGATTTATTTGATTTTGAATATAGATTTTTATTCTCAGGCTGCTTTTCAAAAATTCTTTATGCATTGATCATATAACCAAGCCAAGATCTAGCATACAGGAAATTGTTAGTATTAATATTTTGAAAGATTTTGAGATTAAAGAGCAGGTTTTGAAAAATTAAGACTGTTAAAGAATGCATCAACATTTGTCATTTGATTTAACATATCTCCAAAATAATTGACTCCTGTTTTCTACTGTCTTAAAAACTAGGGTCAGTTGGATCTCTTAAGGAGCAATACAGGCCTTTTATATAGAATAAAGGACTCTCAGAATGCTGGGTAAGTACCTATTTTTCTAATTTTAAGAAAATTTTTATTATTGCAAAAGTAATGTATGTTTTGAGATTAAAGCTAATACAAAATTACATAAACCTGTCCTGTGTATGCCAGCTATGATATATTCCATTTCCCAGAGGTAACTGCTTTTAATAATTTAGTATATAGCCTTTCTTCTAACTATAATAAAATACACATAGATGATTATATATTTATATATAATCTTTCTTTCTTTTTTTAAACACAAATGGAATCATGCTATCCATTCTGTTTTGCAACTTGTTTTTTTCACTTACTGTATCTTGGACATCTTTACATGTTGGTACACACAGCTCTATCTCATTCTTTTTAAGGTAAGCCTCTTCTTTTGGTAAATATGTCACTGTGGTGACCCTGTCTGCTAATTTTGTTTAAGTAGTGATGTAGATTATTAGATTATCCTATAGTCTGTACCTTATTAATTTTACTTTGTTCCCCTGCAGTAAAATGAAGGGATCAGATAACCAAGAAAAACTAGTATATCAAATCATAGAGGATGCAGGAAATAAAGGTAAGCATATGAAGGATGAGGCAGAAAAAAAAAACATGGTTTTTGGAACTAGATATAGGGACCCAGATCTCAGCTTCCCAGGGTAGAGCTCGGTGAACAGAGTATGTTGAGGAAGGGAACAGAACATACAAATATAACATGCATGTGCTTGAAGGACACCCAAGAGTAAGGCCACTGTTGCCTTGAAAGAGACAAGAACCAGAGGGGTGTGGCCAGAGATGGAAAAAGACTTCTGAATTCTGAGTCACATGAATGTTTTATCTATTCAAAATAAATAAAACTTAAGTTTTTTAAAAAGAAATCCTTGTATTGTAGCTATATGCCCATGGACAAGTTACTTAAACTTTGCGAGCTTCAGTTTCTTCATCTCATCTATAAACTGTGGATGCTGACACCTCTCGTTTTTACAAGGACCAAAAGGAAAGCTGGTGTGGTGTGGCAGTGTCTTAACAGATGTCCCTCAGCAGCTACAGTTCCTCTTCTACCCACTTGAAGGACTGTATCTAGATTGTAATCCTAAATTATAATAATTTAGGATCTATTTGATTCATTGATATTAGCTTGAAAAATTGTGATATAATCGGAAATTATAGAACTAATTCTTATATTTATTAAAATGTAAATTTTTAAACATTTTTTAAAATAGTCCTATGAGAAAGCCATTCTGCATATTTTTTTAATCTTCCTATCTCATTAGGCCACTACACTGGGAAGAAAATAAAGCAAAATATTTACATACATTCCCTTTCCATATATAACACTTATTTCCAGGCCAGGCACAGTGACTCATGCCTGTAATCCTAGCACTTTGGGAGGCTGAGGCAGGCAGATTGCCTGAGCTCAGTAGTTTGAGATGAGCCTGGGTAACAACGGTGAAACCCTGTCTCTACAAAAAAAAAAAAACAAAAAAAACCACTTATTTGAAAAAGAAATAATAGCTTCTCATACAGGGCTTTTAGCAGCCATAAGAACCCTAGACTTCCTTTTCCATCTCACAGATACAATGTTCTATAAATAATGGGTTACGCGCATGCAGACGCTCATCTAAAGAGTGTTTTTGTCCTAGTTGAAGATGTTAGTTGACTTTGACCCAAATTTGTTTTTCACATTTACAATCTAAAATGAAAATATCAGAAAACACAGATTAGGGTACAGAAGATGATGGAAGGCAATGATATAAGTTAATTCAGTTGCAGCCATGATTTTTCCTTCCATTTAAAAAAATGCCCTTTTCATATATATATATATATATATATATATATATATATAT
>NW_022437005.1:5266976-5301488 GCF_009761245.1 Sapajus apella
TTTTTTTGTATTTTTAGTAGAGATGAGGTTTCATCATGTTGGCCAGGCTGGTCTCGAACTCCCAGGTGATCCACCTGCCTCAGCCTCTTAAAGTGCTGGTATTATAGGCATAAGCCACTGTCCCCAGCCCTTTTCATAAATTTTTTAAAAATGTCCCACACTGGGATTCCAAGAAATTTCTAGTTTGAAATTATAAATCATTATAATAAGTCTTATAAAGCATTAGACTTATTTATTGTTTAGCATATTTTTGCTATTTTAGCCAAAGTTCTTACCTCTAAGTCATTTCATTTTTACTGTTAGCTTTATACTGTTAGCTTTGGAATGAGGTAGAAGTTAAGAGGAATAAAATTAAAAATCCATGAAAACCGCTGGGCACAGTGGCACATGCCTGTAGTCCCAGCTACTGGGAGGCTGAGGTGGGAGGATTGCTTGAGCTCATGAGTTCTGGGCTGTAGTGCACTATGCCAATCGGGTGTCCACACTAAGTTCGGCATCAATACAGTGACCTCCTGGGAGTGGGGGACCACCAGGTTGCCTAAGGAGGGGTGAACTGGCTGAGGCTGGAAACGGAGCAAGTCAAAAAAACTCCGTGTTGATCAGTAGTGGGATTGTGCCTGTGAATAGCCACTGCCCTCCAGCCTGGGCAACAGAGCAAGACCCTGTCTCTTAAAAAAAAAGAAAAATCCATGAAAACTATATAGTTCAACTTGTTTTACTTTACTTTCTCATAGGAATATGGAGCAGAGATATCCGTTATAAAAGTAACTTGCCATTAACAGAAATCAACAAAATTCTGAAGAATTTGGAAAGTAAAAAGCTTATAAAAGCTGTGAAGTCTGTAGCTGTGAGTAATCCTTTCCTCAAATATCCACTTACATATGTTGCTTCAAGTTTTTATTCTTGAAGTTATGTCATGATTTAGAACAGCTGGTCAAAAAAGACTTAAAAATTTAAGACGAGATTAAATTGGTTTGGAGATACTGCTTAGACTTGTCCCTGCACAGTTCTTGATTTCTCACCCACTCAAAAATCTAAAACTATTTTACTGTCTTCAGTGAAGAATCTTTGGAACTGTGAACATTTTTCCCAGATTTTGTGATGTGTAAGATAATTTACTTTATCCTGACATATTAGCTTTCTCATTCAACAAACTGTTTGCTGTGTGCCAGGCACTGTACTGAGTGCTTGGGATACATTAATGAACAAGTCATAGAAAGATCCCTGCCTTGGTGGAGCTTCTCTGCCAGTACACGTGTGTTTTTCCTCCTGCTCATCCTGTCCCACCTCTGCTTCAGAGCTGGCTTTCTGAGGGACATCTGCCCCTAACCTCACTGATGTACACATCCCAGGAACTGAGATTCCCCTAGAATAAAGTCTGCTTCAGTGCACATTTCACAAGAATTAAAGCTATAGGCCAGGCACTCTGGCTCATGCCTGTAATCCCAGCATTTTGGGAGGCTGAGGCAGGCAGATCCCCTGAGGTCAGGAGTTCAAGACCAGCCTGGCCAACATGGTGAAACCCCATCTCTACTAAAAATACAAAAATTAGCCAGGCATGGTGGCAGGCGCCTGTAATCCCAGCTATTGGGAACGCTGAGGCAGGAGAATTGCTTGAACCCCAGAGGCAAGTGCAGTGAGCTGAGATCACACCACTGCACTCCAGCCTGGCAGACAAGAGCAAGATTGAGTCTTTAAAAACAAAGAAAAATGGATTAAAGCTATAATTCAAATTTTATCATTTCAAAGCTGTTAAGTCTGTGGCACTAAGTAGATCTTTCCTCAAATATCCACTTACATATGTTACTTCAAGTTTTTAATTTTGAATAAAACAAGAATTATAAGAGTATAACATCAATTATAAGAATTTGATGCTCATTAGTGATTTTCTTTATCAAATGATATTTATGCCGTACCACTTCTCTCATTTAGAATAGCATTTCCCTTCCACATTGTTTAATGGATAATTTCAAATATATACAAAGGTAGAAAAAATAATATAATGAATCCCCATGTATCCATCACGTAGCCTCATTTTGCCAGTCTACCTTCTACATCTTTATGTTTAAATAACAGCTTTGCTGAAATATAATTTATCATTCACACTACAGAATTCATCCTTTTAGAGTGTAAAATCTCTGGATTTGCAGTCACTGGTTTTTTTTTTTTTTTTTTTTTTGAGACGGAGTTTCGCTCTTGTTACCCAGGCTGGAGTGCAATGGCGCGATCTCGGCTCACCGCAACCTCCGCCTCCTGGGTTCAGGCAATTCTCCTGCCTCAACCTCCTCAGTAGCTGGGATTACAGGCACGCACCACCATGCCCAGCTAATTTTTTGTAGTTTTAGTAGAGACGGGGTTTCACCATGTTGACCAGGATGGTCTCGATCTCTTGACCTCGTGATCCACCCGCCTCGGCCTCCCAAAGTGCTGGGATTACAGGCTTGAGCCACCGCGCCCGGCCTGCAGTCACTGGTTTTTACTGTAAGAGTTGTTGCGACCCTCACAGCTGTCCTAATTTTAGAACATTTTCATCACCCCAAAATGTGGGCACTAGTATTTGTTTCCCAGCCTCTCTTTCCACAGGCCCTAACAACCACTAATTTATTTTCTGCCTTTATAGATTTTGTCTATTCTGGACAGTTCCTATAAGTGGAATAATACAATATGTAGTCTTTTGGGTATTACTACTTTTACTTAGCATGACGTTTTCAAGGTTTATCCATATTGTACTTCATTCCTTTGGGTTTCACCATGTTGGCCAAGATAGTCTCAATCTCTTGACCTCATGATCTGCCCGCCTCGGCCTCCCAAAGTGCTGGGATTACAGGCATGAGACACCATGCCCGGCCCCTTTTATTGCCAATTAAAATTCTATTGTACAGATGTATATAATATTTCGTTCATTCATCCGTTGGTGAACTTCCATGTCTTTTTAAGAGTTAAAATAATCTTAGTTAGATCTAAATGTAAAGTACAAAACTTAAAACTTTTTAAAGAAAACATAGAAAATCTACATGACCTTGGCTTTGTTAATGAATTGTTGGACTACAACTCCAACAGTAGTCTGTGAAAGAAAAAGTTGGTAAGTTGGAGTTTACAAAATTTTTGAAAACCTCTGCTTTGCAAGACACTGTTAAGAGAATGAAAAGACAAGTTACATACTACGAGATATTTGCAAATTACATATTTGATAAAGGGCTTGTCTCCAAAATATGCAAAGAACTCCTAAAATTCAACAATAAGAAAACAACACTTTGGAACACCGAGGCAGGTGGATCACCTGAAGTCAGGAGTTTAAGACGAGCCTTACCAACATGGTGAAACCCTGTCTCTACTAAAAATGCAAAACCAGGCCGGCATGGTGGCACATGTCTGTAATCCCAGCTACTTGGGAAGCTGAGGCAGGAGAATCATCTGAACCCGGGAGGCAGACGTTGCAACGAGCCAAGATTGCACCATTGTACTCCAGCCTGGTCAACAAAAGCAAAACTCCATCTCAAAAAAAAAAAAAAAAATGAGCAAAAGATCTGAACTTCACCAAAGAAGATAAACAGATGGCAGATAAGCATATGAAAAGATGCCTTACGTTATTTTTCATTAGAGAATTGCAAATTAAAATGCAATTTAGTGTAGTGAGATACCACTACACACCTATTAGAATAGCTAAAATCTAAAAATTGGTAATACCACATGCTGACAAGATACAGACCAATAGGAACACTCATACATTGCGAAGAATGCAACATGGTACAGCCCCTTTGTAAAAAAGTTGGGTAGGTATTTTTGTTCTTGTTGTTTTTTTTTTTTTTTTTTTTTTTTTTTTGAGACCAAGTTTCGCTCTTATTACCCAGGCTAGAGTGCAATGGCGCGATCTCGGCTCATCGCAACCTCCGCCTCCTGGGTTCAGGCAATTCTCCTGCCTCAGCCTCCGGAGTAGCTGGGATTACAGGCACGCACCACCATGCCCAGCTAATTTTTTGTATTTTTAGTAGAGACGGGGTTTCACCATGTTGACCAGGATGGTCTCGATCTCTTGACCTCGTGATCCACCCGCCTCGGCCTCCCAAAGTGCTGGGATTACAGGCGTGAGCCACCGCGCCCGGCCCCTGTTCTTGTTTTTTTGAGACGGAGTCTCCTGTGTTGCCCAGGCTGGAGTACAGTGGAAAAACTTGGCTCACTGCAACTTCCGTCTCCCTGGTTCAAGTGATTCTCCTGCTTCAGCCTCCGAAGTAGCTGGGACTAGAAGCGTGCGCCACCACGCCCAGTTAATTTTTGTATTTTTAGTAGAGACGGGGTTTCACCATATTGGCCAGGATCTCCATCTCCATCTCCTGACCTCGTGATCCTCCCGCCTCGGCCTCCCAAAGTGCTGGGATTACAAGCATAAGCCACCACACCTGGCAAAAGTTGGGTAGTTTTTTACAAAACTAAACAGAGTCTTACCACATGCTCTTAGGTATTTACCCAACTGATTTGAAAACTTATGTCCACATAACCACATGAATATTTATAGCAGCTTTATTCATAATCAAAAACTGGAAGCAATCAAGGTGTCCTTCAATAGGTGAATGGATAAACAAACCAGAATATTATTCAGTTATAAAAAGAAATAAGCTATCATGAAAAGATATGAGTAAATCTTACATGCGTATTGCTATGTAAAAGAAGCCAGTCCAAAAAGGCTGCATACTGTATAATTCCAACTACATGACATACTGGAAAAGGCAAAACTATACAGACTAAAAAGATCAGGGGTGAGAGCTGGGATGGTAGGGAAAATTGAATAGGTGAATCATGAGAAATATTTTTAGGGTAAACTGTTCTGTATGACAGAATCAAATTTGGAAGCCTACCCAAGCTTTGGTGTCCAAAGTTTTTATTAGGGTTTCATTACACAGGCATGATTAATTTAATCTTTGGTCTTGTGAGTGAATTCAATCTCCAGCTCCTCTCCCCTTCCAAGAGATTGGACGGATGTCACATGGCCCAAAGCTGCAACCCTCTAATCATGTGGTTGGTCTTCCCAGCATGGACAACTCCTATCCTGAAACTATATAGGGTCTTTTCAGGAGTCATCTTGTTAGCATAAACCCAGGTGTGATCTAAGGGATTCACCATGAATAACAAGGCCGTTGGGAAATTCCAAAGATGTGGAAGTTACTTCCCAGGAAAAAGGGACAAAGTCTAGCCAATTTTTTTTTTTTTTTTTTGAGACGGAGTTTCGCTCTAGTTACCCAGGCTGGAGTGCAATGGCGCGATCTCGGCTCACCGCAGCCTCCGCCTCCTGGGTTCAGGCAATTCTCCTGCCTCAGCCTCCTGAGTAGCTGGGATTACAGGCACGCGCCACCATGCCCAGCTAATTTTTTGTATTTTTAGTAGAGACGGGGTTTCACCATGTTGACCAGGATGGTCTCGATCTCTTGACCTCGTGATCCACCCGCCTCGGCCTCCCAAAGTGCTGGGATTACAGGCGTGAGCCACCGCGCCCGGCCCAATTTTTTTTTTTTTTAGACATGGTCTGGCTCTGTCACCTAGGCTGGAGTGCAGTGGGATGATCATGGCTCACTGCAGCATCAACCTCCTGGCCTCAAGCCATCCTCCCACCACAGCCTCCCAAATAGCTGAGACTATAGGCACATGCCGCCATGCCCAGCTAATTTTTTTTTTTTTTTTTTTTTTTTTTTTTTTTTTGAGATGGAGTCTTGCTCTGTCGCCCAGACTAGAGCGCAGTGGCACGATCTTGGCTCACCACAACCTCCACCCCTTGGCTCGAAGCAATTCTCCTGCTTCGGCCTCTTGAGTAACTGGGATTACAGGCATGTGCCGCCATACTCAGCTAATTTTGTATTTTTAGTAGAGACTGGATTTCTCCATTTTGGACAGGCTGGTCTCGAATTCCTGACCTTGTGATCTTCCCACCTCAGCCTCCCAAAGTGCTCAGATTACAGGCATGAGCCACCACACCTGGCCTAATTTTTGTATTTTTGTAGAGACAGGGTTTTACCATGTTACCTAGGCCTGTCTTGAAATCCTAGACTCAAACATCTGCCCACTTCAGCCTCCCAGGGTGCTGGGATTACAGGTGTGAGCCACCATGCTTGGCTCAGATTCTTCATTAAACACCCAGTGAAATTTGGGTTCCTCTCTGTTGGAGTGGGCAGTTGCAGATAAACAAGGGAAGTTAGAGTGATCCATGTAGCAATGGATGAGACTTGAAAACATCAGTACGGACTCTTGTGTAATTTAATATAAATCTAAAGATGGTTACATTTAGAAATGAGTATTGATGTGTATATATACAGGGGTTAATTTGCATACATAAAGCTTGTGCTGCCGACTGAGAAGGCCTAGAACTGATGGCATCTCGATGGCAGTGAACATGTCTAGTGCCCAAGTCTTGGTTTCTAATACTGTCCTGCAATAAAATGAACATACAGAAAATGTTCCTGACATCTTGTAGTGCTGGAAAGTAAGAAGGTGCTAAAATAGGCAGGCATGGTGGCTCATGACTGTAATCCCAGCACTTTGGGAAGCCAAGGCAAATGGATAACCTGAGGTCAGGAGTTCAAGACCAGCCTGGCTAACATGGTGAAATCCCAACTCTACTAAAGCTACAAAAATTGGCTGTGGCGGCACGTGCCTGGGACCCCAGCTACTCGGGAGGCTGGGGCAGGAGAATCGCTTGAACCCCGGAGGTAGAGGTTGCCATGAGCTGAGATTGCACCACTGCACTCCAGCCTGGGCAACAGAGCAAGACCCTGTCTCAAAAAAAAAAAAAAGTTACTAAAATACACACACACACACACACACACACACTCTCTGTCTCTCTCTCTCTCTCTCTCACACACACACACACACACACACACACACACACACACTAATGGGAATATGTCAAAGGGATACAGGAACCAAATGAAAAGCTTCCAATGCCCAAAGCTTCCAACGTGAGAATAACGATGAAGTATTGGAATGTAACTCAAAGTATAAAATAAATACTCCTGAGTCCATAGTCATAGAAATATGGTGTTTGAGAAACTGTCACAACTAAAAGAAGCCTGAGAGAGATGACACCCAAATGTAGTATGATGTCCTGGATGGAATCCTGGCGCAGAAAAAGGACATTCAGACTAATGAAATCTAATAAAGATTCAGATTTGCCACACTCAGCAACCCTTTGCTGTTTTTAGTTAATAATGGCCTTTAGTTAGTCATGATTTATCAATATTAGTTCATTAATTGTGACAAGTGTACCGCACTAATACAAGATGTTAAAAATAGGGGAAATGCATGGAGTGTATAGGAGCTCTCTGTACTGTCTTTGCAATAATTTTGTAAATGTTAAACTGTTTCACAATATAGGTGTTTTATTTTCATTTTTGGAAATTGTTATAACACGTGAACTGTGCATGTTCTCTCCTAGGCCTCAAAAAAGAAGGTGTATATGCTGTATAACCTGCAGCCAGACCGGTCTGTGACTGGTGGAGCCTGGTACAGTGACCAGGATTTTGAATCTGAATTTGTAGAGGTGCTTAACCAACAGTGTTTTAAATTTCTACAATCCAAGGTGAGGTATGATTGAGGAAACATCACTGCAAACTTTCTTTTAAAAAGCTTTTCATAAAGGATTTTAATCTTATTTATCATATTTTACAAGAATTAAAACCCTGAAATTGGTAATTTTTACTAAACAAAATATGTTCTGCTGTTGGTTTGACTCAGTATAAATTGTATTCAGAAAACACCAATATTCTTGTTTAGATTTCTTATATTTCAATCCTTATAGGCGGAAGCAGCACGAGAAAGCAAACAGAACCCAATGATACAAAGAAATAGTTCATTTGCCTCATCACATGAAGTGTGGAAATATATCTGTGAACTGGGAATTAGTAAGGTCAGAACTGACTTTCGTCTTTTTTTAAAAAACTTACTCTTCATCACAAATTATAATGTATTCCAAATGTGTATTTGACCCAGACTGTTTTTCTGAGATGACAGCTATGAACATTCTGCAGAATCCACTTTGGGAAAATACTGTCCTGTACCTTAGGCAAAGGCATTCACTGCCATCGGGCATTAACTGAACTGTTCTTGAGCTTGGCACATAGAGCAGTAAAATACAGGCCTGGCAGCATGTTTCCCACCCAAGTTCAAAAGTCTGTTTTGACAAGTTCTCGACTTTCTCAGGGATATTTCAGCATATGTGTAAAATGTCAGATGACATCAGGTGTCATTTTTGGCATTTTCTTACTTAGAGATGTAAATAAATATTAGCACATTGTTTTGAAGACTTAATACATAAGGTCACTGATGTCTTTTTTTTTTTTTTTTTTTTTTTTGAGATAGGGTCTCATTTTGTTGCCTAGGCTGGTTTTGAACTACTGGCCTCCCAAAGTGCTGGGATTATAGGCATGAGCCACTGTACCCTTTGAATTTTTTTTTTTTAAGGACACCAATGCTTTCACAGTGAAGAAATCAAAGTGGCCATTTTGGACATCTCATTTTAATTTCCGAGACCTCACATTTCTCATTTATAAAAACTAGGAACTTGGACTATTTGATATCTAAAGTGCCTTTTTGCTGAAGCATTTTATAATTCTCCACCAAATTATTGCTAAAGAAATGTTACTTTTTTATGAGACTTCTAGATTTTACTTAGAAAGTAAAAATATCGGAACGTGTCAAACACAGCAGCATGAGCTTGGAGTTCTGTCCCTAGCATTTCAGTGGTTTGTGCTAACTTGGACTATTGTCACTCCTCTTTGTGCTTTTAATTACCCCAGCCTAGCATAATGTTTCTCACATTTCACAACAGAATTGTGACCCTTTACTGTTTATTTGAGACAGAGTTTTGCTCTTGTTGCCCAGGCTGGACTGCAATGGCACAATCTCATCTCACTGCAACCCCTGCCTGCCAGGTTCAAGGCATTCTTCTGCCTCAGCCTCCCAAGTAGCTGGGATTACAAGCACCCGCCACCATGCCCAGCTAATTTTTGTATTTTTGGTAGAGATCGGGTTTTGCCATGTTGGCCTGGCTGGTCTCGAACTCCTGACCTCAGGTGATCTAGCCACCTCGGCCTCCCAGAGTGTTGCGGTTAACAGTCGTGAGCCACTACACCTGGCAACGCTTTACCGTTTTTCACACCCTCCAAGTGGATGTCTCCCTGTCCTATTTGTATCCTTTCTAATGTGTCCCTTTTTCAGGTAGAGTTATCCATGGAGGACATTGAAACCATCCTGAATACACTAATTTATGATGGGAAAGTGGAGATGACAATCATTGCTGCAAAAGAAGGCACAGTTGGCAGTGTAGACGGACACATGAAACTGTACAGGGCAGTCAATCCAATCATCCCGCCCACGGGTTTGGTCCGGGCACCCTGTGGTCTCTGCCCGGTGAGTTCAAGTGGCTTTACTTTACACTTGACTGCCCCAGGGTACAAGTGCCACATTAAGAAATAGAGCAGGCAGACCCATTTTCTCAGACCTACGGTTGACCAAGAGCTGTTCAAACCTCCACGAAACCTTGCTGAACAGACCTTTAATGAACAAATCATTGCTTTACATCATTCCCTTTTTTTTTTTTTTTTTTTTTTTTTTGAGACAGAGTCTCATTCTATCCCCCAGGCTGGAGTACAGTGGCACACTGCAGCCTCCACCTCCCTGGTTCAGACAACTCTCCCACCTCAGGTCTCCCGAGTACCTGGGTTTACAGGCACCCACCACTATGACCAGCGTATCTTTTGTATTTTTGGTGGAGACAGTGTTTCACCATGTTGGTCAGGCTGGTCTCGAACTCTTGACCTCAGGTGATCTGCCTGCCTCAGCCTCCCAAAGTGCTGGGATTACAGGCATGAGCCACCACACCTGGCCCCCTGCTTTATATTCTTTCTTGGAATAACGACGTTAAGGATATTTGCGTTTTCTGCTCTTGGCCTTGAAATGGACACTTTTTGATGAGGGCTAATCATTTCACCTAAATAGGGCAGAAAATGAGATTTGTTAAGAACCTACCTTGGGCCAGAGTATCCTTGATGATTTCCATGCGTGGTCTCATCAATCCTTACATTCTTGAAGCTAATGGTGTTATTTTCCCTTAAAAGTGAAGCAGCTTAGGTTTAGGAAGACCTAGTGGCATACAGCTTAGAAGTAACTGGGTTCAAACCCAAAGATGGTGTCTTTCCCCTGCAGCATGTCCCAACACTCCTCCTTTATTCATTCCCAGCTTTTATAAATGCCAACTCTGTGCTCTAGGCACTAAGGATAGAGGGCAAGAGATACTGTCCCAGTCCTCATGGCATTTATAGTCATGAGCCTGTGTGTGTTTTATTTCATTATACCAGAATCTGTCCAAGCTCTCTATGCCCTGGTTTCAATCCCTAGACAAAAGGCTAACATACTAGGAATTATATTTTGCACCCTTCACAGAAAGGTAGCTAAACATAAAACATTCAGTTAATCAAAATTAAGTCATTCATATGTATAGATCTCCCTTCCTGTATTCCTCTGTTACCTGCTGATAGCCTTTTGCCCAGTGGACAGGTGAGCATGGTCATCTTAATGCCACAGTAAAAGGCATCTCCACTAACTTCTCCTAACTTGATGGTCACAAAGAGCAGGCCCTATTATAGTATGTTCTTAAATACAGGCCTAATCCCTTTCAATTTGAAAGTTTTGCTTTAAATTTTGCTTTAGATAAGTGGTTGGGTCTTAGATATTTTAAAACTTTAGTTTGAATATAATTTTTTTCTCTTTTAAAGGTTTTTGATGACTGCCATGAAGGTGGTGAAATTTCACCATCTAACTGTATTTACATGACAGAGTGGCTCGAATTTTAATAGCTACGAACTTTACTGACCTTTTGCAAATGAAGTTACTTTGAGAGCAGATAATTTAATTCATGATGGAACATCAAATCTCCTTGAAAGCAAACTTCACAATAATGGATATAGACTTGCAGCTATGAAAACATATTTTTTTATTTATGAAGACTGAATTTATATTGGTAAAGTAGCCAGTAGAATATGAAAGAAATAAGGTTAGTAGTGAAATTCATTCTTCAAAAAATAAAACACTTTGAAACTCTGGAGGACCACATCTTTCAAGACTTCTGATGGGTCAAGGAAAAAGATGCCAACATACCCATATTTACCAAGTACTATGATAATGGCTAGAGTGTAAAAATATCCTTTTAAAAGTTATTTATTAAGTTCTTCATTGGAACTTTTTTTAATATCTGGTTCACTATCACCACTTCTGTTTTCTACTTTCTCAGTGGTTTCATTGAAAAGAAATTAAAAGTGGTTAAAGGCAGGAATAGCAAAGGAGTGTATGCAGACTTGGGGTATGACTTGACTAGGGGAGAGTGGAACATGCCTTTTCCACACATTATTAATTCCTTTTATTTCAGAAATATTCTTTTAGATTATGCTACCATATTTACTTCAAACCCGATGACTACTGTCAAGGATATATTTTCAGTACATAAATATCATTTTCATCCTAAAGAATATTTTCACTCTTCCTTCTTTCTTAAAGTCTTATGTTTCACTCTGTAATTCAGATGTATTCTTTGCTAGAATTTTCCCTAGATTCTTATTTGTCTGCAACAGACGAATATTTGTGTGCCCCCAAAATTCTAATGTTGATATCTCATTTCCAATGTGATTGTATTTGGAGGTAGGGCTTTGGGAAGTAATAGGTCAGGAGAGTAAGAGCCCTCATGAGTGGGATTAGCACATGTATAGAGACCCAGAGAGCTCCATCACCCCTTCTGCAACATGAGAGAGAGAAGACAGCCATCTGCGAACCAGGAAGTGGGTCCTCACCAGAAAACAAATCTGTAAGCCCCTTGATCTTGGACTTCCCAGCCTCCAAAATTGTGAGAAATAAATTTCTATTGTTGATAAACCGCCAGTGTACGGTATTCTGTTACAGCATTAACTAAAACTATTCACATGCCTTCCATTCACACTTTGAGAGGGAGTAACATTTTTCTTTTCTTACTCTGCTTTAGATTTATTTCCCTTCCTTATTCTGTTCTAAAAATCATGGTATGATATATCTACACAGAAAGCCATTATAATTGTCCTGATTTCTAATAGCACTCTCAGTTCCTATCGTCAGCCACATAGGAAAACACTAGGTTATCTGATATATTGTTGCACAGATATTGGCTGTAGGGCTTTTTAGAATTTCAGCTCTCACATTTTCACTTTGTAGCTCCTCTTAGAAGTTTCTGTATCCAAGCCAAAAACATGGGACCCTGGAAAGGAATTCAAGCTCCACTAGTACTGAGGATTGGGTTCTGACACCAGTTTGGAGATGTTCTAAGTGGACGTCAGAAGAGTTATTTTAAGATAAGTGGTATCAGTAAAATAAAATTCAGCTCAGTAACCAATTTTTGTCGGATATATTTTGTGGCCAGCTCTATAGAATTAGCACTTGATGACACTAGCTATTTGTAACAATAATTTCAAGTATTAAATATATATATATACATATATAAGATACATAGTCCTTCAGCCGGAACCACCATCTTCCAGTAATTCACCAAAATGAAGAACACAAAGGGAAAGAGGGGAGGCACCCAACATATATTCTCTAGGCCTTTTAGAAAACATGGAGTTGTTCCTTTGGCCACCTATGTGCGACTCCATAAGAAAGGTGATATTGTAGACATCAAGGGAATGGGTACTGTTCAAAAAGGAATACCCCACAAGTGTTACCATGGCAAAACTGGAAGAGTCTACATGCCGTTGGCATTGTTGTAAACAAGGGCAAGATTCTTGCCAAGAGAATTAATGTGCATATTAAGCACTCTAAGAGCTGAGATAGCTTTCTGAAATGCAGGAAGGAAAATGATCAGAAAAAGAAGCCAAAAAGAAAGGTACCTGGGTTCATCAGGTGCAGTGGCTCACGCCTGTAATCCCAGCACTTTGGGAGGCCTAGGCAGGCGGATCACGAGATCAAGAGATCGAAACCATCCTGGCTAACATGGTTAAACCCTGGCTCTACTAAAAATACAAAAATCAGCTGGGCCTGGTGGCACACACCTGTAGTTCCAGCTGCTTGGGAGGCTGAAGCAGAAGAATCGCTTGAACCCAGGACGCAGAGGTTGCAGTGAGCCGAGATTGCGCCACTGCACTCCAGCCTGGAGACAGAGCAAGACTTCGTCTCAAAAAAAAAAAAAAAAAAAAAGCGCCTGGGTTCAACTGAAGCACCAGCCTGCTCCACCCTGAAGAGCACACTTTGTGAGAACCAATGGGAAGGAGACTGAGTTGCCGGAACCTCTTCCCTATGTATTCATGGTATAATAGGTGTTAAAAAAAAATGACCTCTGGACAGTAAAATAAATATACATATATGTAAAGGATCTGGGAACCTGAAACTACAGAGGGTTTCTCCTCTACCCTCAGTGAGAGTTGGAATGGTTAAGAACAATGTCTGTCCTTCCTGGGACTTGGCCTATCAAAAAGTACTAGTTTTATTTAGTAAGAAAAATGAACTTGGAAGAGAGCTAGAAATGAGATGAAACCAGCTTATGTTTTAAATATAGGCTTTGTCTCAGGTCTTTATAGCTAAAGATTGGTTTTTAGAGCTTAACATTCAATGGCTAAAACAAAAGTATTCCTTGCCTCACCAATAAAGAGAACCTTTAAACTTTTTCCCATGGCATGTTTTTAATTCTGAAAATTAACTGGAGACAAGAGACAATTAAAAAATACAGCACCTCTGATGAATAGTTAAATGGATCATTTATCCTAGGGATAAACTGTAACCAAAACAAGGGGACTCTAGACTCTTGACAGCACCAAAAAATCAAATTGCATATGAAGTCTAATAGCTACAGTTGGTTTCCATTCGTTATTTGGTATTTTGCTCACCTGAGAATAGATACTCCCCAGTGTATGTAGATGCCCATGTATACTCAATGATGACCACAAAGAATCAAAACAGAAATCATGACAGTCCATGACTCTGTGGTTTTTAATGAATAGTTTGTCTGGATTCTCCCATGAAATGTCCCTAATCTTAGTTTGGCGATTTAGTAAATTTTATAGACCTACGATGTTCGTGGTGATCAGCTAAGCAAACTAGCCAAAAAGAAGTAATTTCAAATTAAGTCACTTTCACTTTGAACTATTACTCATTATTGGATGGTGGGTGAGGGGAAAATATAAAATATATGTCCTAGACCAGTACTGTCCAATAGAGCTTTCTATAATGATGGAAATAGCCTATATTGGCTGGTCAATATGGTAGCCAATAGCCACTAGTGGCTGCTGAGCACTTGAAATATGGCTAGTTTGGCTGAACTGAATTTTCAATTTTACAGTTAACTGTGGTTACTGGTTACTATATTTGGTAGCAAAGCTCAACAATCTTATAGGTCTAAATTTATAGGAATGAAGATATCAGAATTATTTTTCAATTATATGTATTTGGTTTTCACTTCTACAGAGGAAGAGGTCAACAAAATTTTGTGAACTAGATTGTATAAGTTTGGTTTTTTAGGAAAGGACTTCACAAAGAACAAGGCAGAGAGTAATGCCAATAACAAATTTCCAAAAAATTCAAGTAAAATCAAACTTTGACTATAGATTTGGTCACATTAGTGCTAAACAGCCTCTTTAACAACATAATTATTCAACTGACATACATAATTTGCTTTTTAGTAGCCAAATATGTTGTTTTAAATCTTAATTATTTTTGATTAGAAAATACATGTTTAGTGTAACAAATTCAAATAATTTCTCAGGTGGAGAAAGTAAAATAAGGAGGTCTACCACTCTGTACCTACTAAAATGCCCATTCCCCAAAGATGATTGCTGTTAAATGTTTAGAGTACCTTTGCTGATTTTTTTGTCTAAGCACATTTAAAAACCAAGATTTTTCGTTTAAGTGATCACTCGGAATCTCCTTCTGGCATGAAGTATAGGAAATTATATTTCTGCAGCAAACTTAGGCTCTGCAACATCAAGTGTGGTGTCACTGGAAATTATTTGAAGGAACACTTAGAGATCATACTAGCCAAAAAATGTTGGGAAATGAAAAAGGGTATTCTTTTAATTATTATTATTTTTTTAACAGACAGGTTCTTGGCTCCATCACACAGGATGGAGTACAGCAGCAAGATCATAGCTCACGGAAGCCTCAAACTCCTGGGCTCAAGCAATCCTGCCTCAGCCTTCCAAGTAGCTAGGACTACCGGTGTACACTACCACACCCAGCTAATTTTTTAATATTTTGTAGAGATGGGGTCTTGCTATGTTGCCCTTGCTGGCCTCAAGCAATACAACCACCTCAGCCTCCCATAGTGCTGGCATTAGAGGCATGAGCCACCACACCCAGCCAAAAAAGGGTTTTTTGAAGAAGTATGATCAGAAGAAAAATGGAATGTGCAAGGAAGAGATCTAAAGGACCATAGAAGCTAAAAGGTTTAACTCTATAGAACAGAACATGAAGTATGGAAAGGTTCTTTTGAAAAACACTTGACTTTAGAACAGAATCCAAATTGTCCCCATGATTTTGTCCTTTGACATTATGTTCATTTTGGTTATCTTTGTCTTTTCTCAGACTTCACAATTATCTAAAAGCCCCTGGCCAGGTTATTGCTTATGACTATGGTCACGAATGGATGACTTGTATTTTATTTGTCTTGCAGTTTGTAAATTTTTTGATATATACTGTTGTTACCAACTAACATAATCCATATGTATATGGATTGTGTGTATGTAGGTATGTATGCATGTGTATGTGTGTGTATGTATATTCCCCAAATTTTAAAACCATAATTTGGAGATTTTTTCCACATACAGACACACAAAATCAGAAAACTGGCAACACTGCCCCAGTTCCACATGGCAACAATTTAGACAGGCCATGAGCTCTCCACGTGGCCTTGGTCCCACCACTCTTGCCTTAAACAAATCTAGTTAGTTGTATGTATATTTATGTATGTATATTGCTGTGCTTCTCCTTCCTGCCTGACTCTGGAAGACTCCTGTCTCGGTCTCTCTCAACATGTCTGAACAACTCAGGGGCAAGTGTCAAAGGTCTGGGTTTAAGGCCCTGGGCCAGCTTGAAACAGCAGCTAGTATTTTGAGCTCTAAGCTAAACTCTGGACTTTCAGTCATGTTTTCTTTCCCCAGTGAAATAGAAAAGTTTGATTTCAAAGAGGAAAAGAATGCAATACCTTCAACGTAGATAAAACCTATTATTTAGTTTTACTCGGGAGTGGGAATCAGGAAACCTGGGTTCTGTTTCTGACTTACGTTGGATAGAAAAGGGTAGTTAAGCTGTCCTTATGTTTCTTATCAAATGAGGAAAATACTGCTGTAGTTCACAGCAATTTGGGGAGTTTTAAGAGTCTGTGGGAAATGGAAATGCCATGTGTAACTTAGATTGAAACGTGTTTGCTTTTCAGGCACTTTTGGAACTTAACTGGATGTTTCATGTGTCTAGTAATCGGCTGATAGTAGATATTATTACTCTACCCCTATATTGAGATGCGAAATAGCAGAAATCATCCAGTCTATGCTGGTACTTTCAGCAAAGACTTTACCACAGTAATCAGTTCATGAAATTCTGTGTTCTGAAAGTGACCACGGTCAGTGAATTTGTGCAATTTGGTTTCCAACCTATCGGCCACTTCTTGTTGTTCCTTCCAGGGAAGGAACGGGTCATCAGTGGAGCCAAACTGTACAATGTAAGGGCAGTTGGCCTTGATCTTCTCCCATTGCCAGGGGCGGTTGAAGTATCCTATGGGGAAAAAAAATAACCTTTCAGTGCCCATGAATAATCTCCCTTCTAGATATTCTAAAATACCTACTGGAGACCCACATAGAGACACAAAGGAGCAGTGCCTAAGTGTGAGTTAGAAGCACTTCCTTTGTTTTCAAATCCGTAGGGCCTGATACCGTAGTTACTTGTGAAGAGGTGGTATATGGTTCAAATAAAACCAGGCCTCTCTGGTTCAATTCTAGACTTACGGCTTGGGAAGAAATCAAAGTGCGAACTTATATCCCAAGATAGGTGGTAAATCTTTCTCATATGCTATTAGAGTTTTTTAGCCTATCTGAAAGACAGCACTGTTTCTGCAACCTGAACAGACAGCCCCATGTCTAGTGAAAGGCTTTGTCAAATTTCTACCTTCAGACTTACCACTTGCACGCTCATTTTCGTCCCCCAAGTCTGATGTGTATGCAGACACTAATACAATAGCATATACTCGATGTGTTTCTGCATACCTGGAGAGAGAAAAATGATGTCAGCTAATATATCGTGTTACCTCTGATCACCAAAAAGTCAATAAACTACTTAAAAACTCATTTGAGGTAACCTGCAGAAAGCATGTGCTATCTGCTGTTGAGGTTGATGTGAAAAGTAGCAAGGAAACGGCAGAACTACAAGCCTAACCGTAGCTACTGGAAGAGCTCCTACTCATTTCTTTTTTTTCTTTTTTCTTTTATTTATTTATTTATTTATTTATTTATTTATTTTTATTTTTTTTTTTTTTTTGAGACGGAGTTTCCCTCTTGTTACCAGGCTGGAGTGCAATGGCGCGATCTTGGCTCACCGCAACCTCCACCTCCTGGGTTCAAGCGATTCTCCTGTCTTAGCCTCTTGAGTAGCTGGGATTACAGGAATGTATTTTTATTAGAGACTGGGTTTTGCCATGTTGGCCAGGCTGGTCTCAAACTCCTGACTGCAAAGGATCCACCCGCCTCGGCCTCCCAAAGTGCTGGGATTACAGGGGCGAGCCACCACGCCCGGGCTCCTACTCATTTTTCAAGGTACTTCAAACTTCTGCAAACCTTTCCCATTAAATAAAAAAGGTGCAATCCATCCATGTTTAGTATGCATCAGTGTCACCTGGCTGGTGAACATGCAGATTCCCAGGCTAAGCCCCAGAGCCTCTGATTCAGAAAGTTGAGACTCAGGCCTTAGAATCTGCATTTTAAGGCATGACTCTAATGCAACTGGTCTGTGAACTGTATTTTAAGAAACTGTACAATACCAGAAATGTACCTTTGTTACCACACACTCCACATTGCCTTGTATTATTCATTTGTGTTGTCTTATGTACATTTCTTTCAATAAACTGTCAGCTCCTTAAGGGCAGGCATGAGTCCTATTGATCTTTGTGTTCCTGGTGCCCATTACAGTGCCTGGCAAGTGGACACCCAGCTAACGCTTAGGTTGGTGCAAAAGTAATTGCAGTTTTTGCCATTAAAAGTAAGCAGGAGACAGACACAAAATAAGCAGGATGTCAGATGATGAAAAGTGCCTCAGCTCATAAGACATAAAGAGGATAGGAGCCAGTAGAGTGAGGCTCCTTTAATGGCAAAAACCACAATGACAATATTTGCAGACAGCAGTCTCCCTCAGCAAGGACCGGGATAAGGAAAGACACATAGTAGTAATAGTTTCAAGAGGCCTTTGTGCCAAGAAAGAGTTAGGGTTGGTATTTTGTACTTGGGCCTAAATTTTTTTCCCCATTTATTTTGAAAAATAACAAACCGGCCAGGCGCGGTGGCTCAAGCCTGTAATCCCAGCACTTTGGGAGGCCGAGGCGGGTGGATCACAAGGTCAAGAGATCGAGACCATCCTGGTCAGCACGGTGAAACCCTGTCTCTACTAAAAATGCAAAAAATTAGCTGGGCATGGTGGCGCGTGCCTGTAATCCCAGCTACTCAGGAGGCTGAGGCAGGAGAATTGCCTGAACCCAGGAGGCGGAGGTTGCGGTGAGCCGAGATCGCGCCATTGCACTCCAGCCTGGGTAACGAGAGAAACTCCGTCCCCAAAAAAAAAAAAAAAAAAAAAAGAAAAATAACAAACCTATAGAAACATTGAAAGAACAAGCACCTAGATTCATTAATTTTGTCACATTTCACTCATACTTTGGAAATTAGTTTTGTACAAACCTAATGGTTAGCTGGGTGTCCACTTGCCAGGCACTGTAATGGGCACCAGGAACGCAAAGATCAATAGGACTCATGCCTATTAAGGAGCTGACAGTTTATTGAAAGAAATGTACATAAGACAACAAAATGAATAATACAAGGTAATGTGGAGTGTGTGGTAACAAAGGTACATTTCTGGTATTGCATAGTGCCTCTTAAAATATGGTTAACGGCAGAGCTTCATGGAGTCTACATTCTATTGGCAAGAGACAGACAAATAAACTATCCTGTTTATTTTTCTGCTGTCCCCTCTGTGAAGCCCTACCTTCATGGAGTCTACATTCTCTTTTTTTTTTTTTTTTAAGACAGAGTCTTGCTCTGTCACCAGGCGCCAGGCTGGAGTGCAGTGGCGTGATCTCGGCTCACTGCAATGGAGTCTACATTCTACTGGCAGGAGACAGACAAGAAATAAATAGGATGTCAGATGGTGAAAAGTGCTGGCACTGAAACCCCATTGCCTAGAAGAGAGCCTGGCATATGGTAGACTGTGTCTGCAGTGTTACCCACCTGCAAATCCCCAGTCCTTAGGATTCATGGGCACATCCCTACTGTTCTCATTAGAATATGACATCTCCCCTTTAGCCTTAAGGGAGGGCTTCATGGAGTCTACATTCTACTGGCAAGAGACAGACAAGAAATAAACAGGATGTCAGATGATGAAAAGTGCTGGAGATAATAAGATATAAAGGGGACAGAGCCAGTAGAGTGAGGAAGCTGTTTCACATGGAGTGATTAGAGAAGGCCTCACCAAAAGGAGACATTTGAGCAGAGACCTCAAGGGGAATAGAAAGCCATGCAGATGTCTAGGGATAGAGTGTCCCAGGTAGAAGGATGAGAGCAGGCCAAGATGGGTGTGTACTTGGCATGTTCCAGGACCTGCAATGAGGTCAGTTCACCTGGCTGGGAGAAGAGGAGAGTCTGTAGAGAGAGAATCAGAGCTGACTGACGGGAAGCCACTGGGGTTTGCAGCCACTTATGCTTTAAAAGGATCACTGCACCCCAATAAGGGCAGATTTTTTTTTTCAATCCACTAGCAAAACCAGGAAGGAATTAGGACAGATTAAGTTACCACTTTAGAGGTCAGCACTGTTTCCTCTGCAACAGAAATTTAAGAAAAATACACAAAGTATTTCTCAAGCAAACACGGCCGGAGTTCACGAAGGGGACAGCAGTTTAACAAAGATCGTACCTCATGGCCGCAATGGCCCCAGAACTGTGGCCAATGATGATGGTCGTCTCATCACAGTGCAGCTCTGTCTCCATGAACGGCAGCCAGATGCTCTCCCGTGCTGTAACTTAAGGTTCAGGATAGAGAAAAAGTCTGTCATTTGATAGTGGCAGTCTCAATCCCATGTTGCCCCATCTTTCTAACAGACAACTATTCAGCAATTCACAACTTTTAAAACTGCAGGACCACAACAGGAGACAGGACTGTGTTAACAGAGCCAAAGACTTATATATTACTACTTGAAAGACCCAAGTCCACAGTTCTGGTAAATGGTTTTTCTTTTCTTTTTTTTTTTTCCACCATGTTCTTGTAAGAAAATACTGAGGAATAAAATATAACTGAAACTTTACTGTAAACTTTCAAATGTAAAAAGAAAAAAAAAAAAGCTCTTGGTTAGGTGCAGTGGCTCACACCTGTAATCCCAGCACTTTGGGAGGCCAAGGTGGACAATTTGAGGTCAGGAGTTCGAGACCAGCCTGACCAAATGGTGAAACCCTGTCTCTACTAAAAATACAAAAAAAATAGCCAGGCATGGTGGTGCGCACCTGTAATCCCAGCTACTCAGGAGGCTGACGCAGGAGAATCACTTGAACCCCGGAGGTAGAAGCTGCAGTGTGTTGAGATAGTGCCACTGCACTCCAGCCTGGGGAACAGAGTGACACTCTGTCTCAAAAAAAAAAAAAAAAAAAAACAACGAAATACTCTTGCAACATTCTCTCTAAAATTCACACATATTTATTCATTCTTTCCAAAAAGGAGATTCCTGAGTAAGTCATAGGCATACCCAGAACACAAGTAGCAATATGACATTTGTAAACATTAGAATCTCAAATAGATGCTGTAAAGTTTTATACCTATGCCTCAAATATAATGCCCACAAATTCTGCCTGAAAATATTTGTAGACTTAGAGAAGGGAAAATAAGGTTGATACAAAGTTGAAAATTAAATTTTTCCAACCCACGTGCTTTACTGATCCTTATTAGAATTTTCTATGGCTTTTGGTTTACACCCTCCTCCCCAAGCTGCATGTCTTATTCTTTCTTAGGCATCTTTGGTTTCTCCTCTACTATATTCTTGTTCTCTACCACAAAATATCAAAACCCAACAAGATGAGGCTGTTTAAAAACAAGTTTAAAACTTACTTGGGTCGGGCATGTTTTTAGCCAAACACTGGAAACCAGGTATCTATGATATGAGGGAGGAGAAAAAGCTATAATAAAGAGCTTAATTACAACTAGTACTTTGCTGATAAGAAATGAGGCACCTGATATGATCGTTTTCAATTTAGTATTAACTTGTGTTATGAAATGAAGGTTAAGTGACCATCCTTTCTCATAAACTCCATCTGTAGTTCTACATCTACGGAGCTCCGTTGATCTCTATAGAGAGACCTATATCTGCATTTGTACTCTATATTTGCCTCTACAGGCCTACATCTATAGAGAGGCATGAACAAATGTGTTCTAGACAGACTGACCTGAAGGCAAACAGACTATGTGCCAGGGAATAGGTAAAACGTGGCACAAGAACGTGATACAGAAAGTTGGAGATACATCCTCTCAGAAGCTCCAGCCCTGAGCTTTGGGGTTGTAGCTCTGAGCAGGATTTTCAGCCACAGCCCTGCAATCTATTCTGGAGACTGGCTCTAGAGGACGGCAACCTAGGGAGCCAACTTACCGCCTCGTTACAGAAGAGGGTTAAAAAATAAAAATCAAATGGCACAGGGCAGCCTACAGTAAGATACCATTTTTATAAAGTTCACCAAGAAGCCAAACTGAACAGCCTTGTTTAAACGGTATATTCATAGGTTGAAAAGTACTTTAATTTTAAAAAGAGAAGCAGATGAAAAAATTTCAGGATGGCAGGGGACTGAGATAGGTGGATATACGGGTCGTTTGGAAGATAATGTATAGGCAATGTCCCAGATTTTAGTTTGGTAATTCATTACATTATGCCTGATAATGTAGGCGCATGTTATGTATTATCCTTTGCATATATTAAGTATTGCATATTTAATTTTTTAAAATCCGAAGTGGGGAGCAGTGAAGATGTAAAATTATCTGGGAAGTCCCAAATCTGATCCAGCAGCAGATATGGGGGGCGGGGCTCGGGAGTTCAGCCGCTGCAGTTCAAAGAAAGGGGTTCCTTTGACTCTAACGGCTGAGCCCTCAGAGAAGTCTTCCAGGCGGTTTTGCCAACCAAAATTCGACCACTGGCTCCGAGTTTGAGAGGGCAGCGGGGGACAGGAAGGAAAACACAGGGCTTTGCTAGAGGGCATTAGACGCACGTTCAAACTTCAGTCCTGCGTCCTCTCCCGCCATCTCCCCCTGCAGGCTGACTTCTCCGAGCAGCGAGGCGTTTGGTGCTTACCTTCTCCAGTTCCTTTTTCACCCAGCCATACCAGCCGTGCGTGGTCACATCCCCGCCTCCGTTCCCGGGAACGATCGCTGCCTTGCTAGGAGAAGCCATGAGCGCAGCGAGGCTAGAGTCCCCCAGCGCAGGTCCAGCAGAGCTGAGCCCAGCCTGCACCCGCCCGGAGCCTGCGCCGAGGCATCCTGGGAATTGTAGTTCCGGAAACCCAGAGGCCAGGGCTCCGCTCTTCTTGGCCTGCCTTCAGCGGGATGCGAGGGGCAGGGAAGAACCAAGCCTCTGAGCTTCCATCAGTAGTGAAGCAAAGCACCCTTTACTTGCATCCTACTAGTGCTCTCATGTTTTCCCCTTATTTAAGACAGGCTGTGACATGCCCAGGATGTGTTATTTCTTTGCTAGACTTACTGATATTTCTATAGGAAAGTTTGTTTTTATTTTCAAGCATGCAGAAACCATTTATAACTTGGGAATGCCTGAAATCCATATTATTTTTGCTTCTGATTTTTAACAGTTTTAGTAGTTGGTATCAGCCCTGGTGGTTGTTTTTCATTGCTTTGCATGAAATTTCCTTGTATAAAGCTACTAACCCAAGTAAAACAAAAAAAAATTTAATTAATACCGTTTCTGGTCCGGCCTCTTTCTTTCCGTGCCGGTAGCGCTCACGCAGAAATGGTGAACGTTCCTAAAACCCGCCGGACTTTCTGTAAGAAGTGTGGCAAGCACCAACCCCACAAAATGACACAGTACAAGAAGGGCAAGGATTCTCTGTATGCCCAGGGAAAGCGGCGTTATGACAGGAAGCAGAGTGGCTATGGTGGGCAAACTAAGCCGATTTTCCGGAAAAAGGCTAAAACTCCAAAGACGATTGTGCTGAGGCTCGAGTGCGTTGAGCCCAACTGCAGATCTAAGAGAATGCTGGCTATTAAAAGATGCAAGCATTTTGAATTGGGAGGAGATAAGAAGAGAAAGGGCCAAGTGATCCAGTTCTAAGTGTCATCTTTTATGAAGACAATAAAATCTTGAGTTTATGTTCAAAAAAAAAAAATTTAATTAATATCAGGAAAATACTTCATCAGATTTTCATCTTAAACCAGCTGACACTGAAATTGTTTAAAATAGTTTATAACCAATGTTTAGTCCCATATTCCTGGGAAGACAAGGCTTCATATACATTTGGTCACCTGGTGGGCCATTTAAACATTTTGTAAAGGAATTACATTCAATTGTTATTTGAATTCCAATTTGTCATCCTGGTTGTTAAAAGCTTTCCCATGCAAGAGGGCTGATGTTATAATAGTAGATTATTATGCTACAGTGTATTTTCTCCAGGTAAAGAAAGTTTTTTATGGTTTGAATCTTCTGGAAACATTGGAGAAAGACTGTTCCTTGTCATCCACACTACAACAAAACTTTAGGACTCTGGGCTTTGGGTTTATGGCCTCGCAGCTGAGAAGGGTCCTGCCACACTTTTGGAACTCTTGCACCCACTGGAACTGTTGAGGTAAAGCTAACCAGGGAAATTTCTCCCAAGAAGAAAATGGCATCCTTGATGTGAACAGCTTTTCCCAAGTTCACAGATTAAGACTTCTACTATCATGAAACTCTTGTCTTTGAATATTATTTTTCTCGCTTATGCCTCTACAAACAATAAAAGTGGAAAAGGGTCTGTTATGTGCACTTATGGGGTATACTTTTATTTGCGAAGGAATTTGCAGGCAGCCTTATACATGAATAACCTGTACTTTGATAGATAAAAGATAAAGGCCCAATGTGAGTAAGAAACTTTAATGGTACATGTGTTGCTTCATAATCAGTCAAAAACAAAACATTGGTTCGCTCCTCTAATCCACATCATGGGTTAAAGAGAACATTGCCAGGAGCCTGTCACTCTTCTAGAAGGGCATCATTTGTTAGGTCCTTTTACCATGGTTTAAAGTAAAAGAAGCCATGATTAGAAATGTATCCCTTGCTGGCTGGGCACGGTGGCTCACGCCTGTAATCACAGCACTTTAGGAAGCTGAGGGAGGCGGATCACCTGAGGTCAGGTGTTCAACATAGCACGGCCAACATAGTGAAACCCCGTCTCTACTAAAAATACAAAAATTAGCTGGGCATGGTGTCAAGAACCTGTAATCCCAGTTACTCAGGAAACTGAGGCAGGAGAATCACTTGAACTTGGGAGGCAGAGGTTGCAGTGAGCCAAGACCATGCCACTGCACTCCAGCCTAGGTGATACAGCGAGATTCGGTCTCAATAAATAAATAAATAAATCCCTCATGATAGGCTCTGTAGCAAATTCTACTATAAAGTCTATCGTTACACAACAGACTTTAAATTCTCTTGTGAAAGTTATGTTAAATAATAGGATTGGCTAAACAGAAAAGTGCCTGTGTAGCTGCTGGCACTTGTGGCCTATGGAGAAACACATCAAATGAAGACCATAGAAACTCAGTGGTAGGAGATTAATGAAGAAATTGCTTAGTTAAGTGACTAAACTCTTTGGCTCATTCTTTGATCTGTTCGATTTTAGGAGGTTTGGTTTATGGGGCCTTGGGTTTAGGAGCATACTCTGAACTCTTGGTGCTATCCTCCCAATAGTTAGAATAATAGTCTCCCTGGCGCACTATATTCTCTCAAAGGTTTTAAATGTTTGCACGCAGCCACTTCTAGAATGTCAAATGATCTCTCTTTAACTGTAATGACAAAAGCTCAAAGAACTGTGCAACCATGAGAACACCATAACCTATAAAGAATGTACTGAGACCGGAAACCCAAAATGACGGTAACTGAGAGTGGTGCTAAGACCCTAAGTTTTGGTCATGCTCTCACCTAAGTGAGAACCTGATCAAAAAGGGGGAATTTTTTTCACAAGATTTTGGAACGCCATTGTTTTGGACTAAACTCATGCACTAGACCCCACCAAACCAAACCAAACCAAAATGGAGTTGCTTGTGCTAAGACTTTAAGGAAACATATTCTAGAGCAGATCACGTTTTGTTTTCTCCAGCAAAACTCTACAACAAACATCTCTGATGGCATAGTTATCCACTCCCTAAAGTCCCCATTAAATCTTTTAATCAAAATCATTTCCTCTTGTCTGTAGACCATCAAGCCTCAGATGATGATGCAACAAAGGTTCCAGACAGTTTCAGGTGAAGACACCACCCCTGGCCATCAAGAAGCTACCTTGCCCCCACTAGACAGAGCAGGGCAAATCCTGTGATCTCCAATAGGTGAGGACTACTCCCTAAGCCAGAATGAAGTAGTTAGAGATAAAAGACTATCAGTCCCTCTGCCTCCCATAAAGATTTATGGGGATCACATCTCTCAATGGGGAGACAAAGCAGGAAAATAGGGTCTGGAGGCAGGGAACAGAAGACCAATTCACACGTCAGCTATGACAGGAAATAGCCTCTCCACAGGGCATAAGCCAAGTAAATGACCTTGTACTTTCACTTCATCCTCTTCATTTACATAAGGCGTACCCTAAGTAGAGGGTATTTAAACTCCCAATAAATCTATAATAGGGACTCTGAGTCCCTGTGCTCAGGCCTGCTCACATACTGTGGAGTGTACTTTCATTTCCAATGAAACCCTTCATTCCTTCCTTTCTTTGTGCATTCTGTCCAGTTGTTTGTTCAAGATGCCAAGAACCTGGAAACCCTCCACCATTAACAAAGAGACATGAGGAAACTTTTTGGGGTGATATATATGTTTATTATCTCAATTGTGGTTATGGGTGTTAAAACTTAACAAATTGTACATTTTATTTATTTATTTATTTTTTTATTTTTTATTTTTTTTTTGAGATGGAGTTTCGCTCTTGTTACCCAGGCTGGAGTGCAATGGCGCGATCTCGGCTCACCGCAACCTCCGCCTCCTGGGTTCAGGCAATTCTCCTGCCTCAGCCTCCTGAGTAGCTGGGATTACAGGCACGCGCCACCATGCCCAGCTAATTTTTTGTAATTTTAGTAGAGACGGGGTTTCACCATGTTGACCAGGATGGTCTCGATCTCTTGACCTCGTGATCCACCCGCCTCGGCCTCCCAAAGTGCTGGGATTACAGGCTTGAGCCACCACGCCCGGCCAACAAATTGTACATTTTAAATATGTACAGCCTATGGTACATCAATTATACCTCAAAATAGTAATCCCAGCACTTTGTGAGGCTGAACTGGGAGGATTGCTTGAGCCCAGGAGTTTGAGACCAGCCTGGGCAACATGGCAAGACTCCATCTCTTCAACAGTTTTGAAAATTAGCCAGATATGGTGGTGTACACCCATAGTCCCAGCTACTCGGGAGGCTAAGGGAGGATGATCACTTGAGCATGGAGGGCTGCAGCGAGCTATGGTCATGTCACTGCACTCTAGCATGGGTGACACGGTGGAAGAAATAAAATAAAATAAAATTTCAAAATAAAACAAGTGTTGTATTGGACCGAGTGTAGAAAGTTATCACCAAGACAAAAGTATGCCAGATTGTAGGGTCATTTATTATGCCGGCGACCACAGAGGACTCACGTCTCTCCAACCTGTGGTGCCAAAAGGAGGGTGCCACGATTTTTTATACCCGAAAAACCACCTTGGGAGTGGGGGTGAGGGGCAGGGATGGGGATGAAAAGGTTTCAGACATTCCAAGGGCTAGGGGATTCTGTGATTCCCCTCCTGGGTGGAGACAAGGGCGGGGGTCTCCGGACATTCCAAGGGCCAGGGGACTTTTGTCATTCTGTTTGTTACTTCAGTGGTTTACAGAAGTCAAGATATACATTTATTTACACATCGTCTGGGTGGTGATAGAAGTCACAGATTTTAGCAGTTACTGATAAGAAAAGGTAAGCAGCTTTACATAGTTTTGCAGAACAAACTAGTAGTTCTATTTACAGAGGCCAAGGACAGTAGTTATTGTGAGGAGAATGGGGCAGCCATTTCAACGTATTTAAAAAACGGTTTTGCTCAGGTTCTGGCTCTAGGCCAGCACAATATCACACAAGCAGAGATATTTTTGTAACCAATTGGTTGTTTGCTTGGGTAGTTTTTAGTTTAAAAAGCAATGTTACTCCCTAAACAGGAAATGGGGGCTGAAAAAGGATATAGCTTTCCTTAAGATTTAGTTAGCTCTTTCTTCTAGAAGGAGAAAAAACGCAGTGACATTAACTCTCACCTTTCTCAGGTTGTTTGTGCCGATAATAATTGAGATTATAATTACATACATCCGTTTTGTTTTCTTTCTACTTTTTATCTCTTGTACAAACAGTTTCTGAGCCTATCATTATCACAGAAGAAATAGCTTTGGTTTCAAAACTAAAAGCCAACATTTTTGTGAATTTTTAAAAATCTGAGGCCAGGCATGGTGGCTCATGCCTGTAATCCAAGCACTTTGGAGGCCAAGGTGGGCGAATCACCTGAGGTTGAGAGTTCAAGACCAGCCTGGCCAACAAGGTGAAACCCCATCATATATATATATATATATATATATATATATATATATATAGTTTTTTAAAAATCTGAAAATGCACCTTTATATTGGGTACTTTATTTGCTAATATTGAAAGAGCTATTCTCAAGAACTTGCAGAAACAGTTTCACTCTTTCTAAAGGGATCATCCATCCTCCACTAAGGCCCTCCTGCTGAATGATTTTCCTCTGCCTGGATTTTTCTTTTCAGGTCAAGATCTTTTCTTTGGAAATTTGTCTGTAAGTCTTCAAACTCACAGTTTAAACCTATTCTCCTCTCTTCTATGGTTACTTTGCCTTTCTGCCACTGCTTTTGTTTACTTGTTTGATTTTTGGTTTTGCTACCTGAGGAGAAAAAAGGTCAATGGAAGCCTTCTTCAAAGCGTTGAAGGACACATGGGAGCTCCTGGTAGCCTTCTTCAAAGCATTGAAGGACACATGGGAGCTCCTGGGAAAGGAAACGGGTTGAAGAAGTCGTTCTTGGCAGAGAGGAAGGCATGCAAAAGGGCACCAAGAAAACAAACAGCATATGTGGGCTGGGAAGGACAGTGATTCAGTGCTGGAGGGTTGAGGTTTATAGACCATTGAGGCCTGTGAGTGGCACAGCAGCTCCTACTGTATCCTGTGAGTGATAGGAAAAACGTGTAGGGTTTTAAGAAAGAGAATTGTAGGTTCAGATGTGTGATTTAGAGAAATCTATCCAGCAACCAATGTGATTTTTGGATCTGGCAAAAGTTGGGCAAAGCGATCATTTGAGAGACTGTTGAAGTAATCCAATCAGAAGATGAGTGCCTGAACGAAGCAAGTAGATGAAATTGAGAAATATTTACAGTAACAAATTAACAAGACCAAGTGATTCAGTGTCACCTTCAAGATGGAGGGGTTAGAAATAAGGAGGATCCAAGGATAACTCCCTATCTTCTAGACTCGGTAACTGGGAGAAGAATGGCATCTTCAAGTGAAACAAAGTACAAGAGGCAGAAGGTTCACTGGGAGCAAGGGGAATTATGGATTCAATTTAGGACATATTAAGATCGAGATGCCCAAGAATACCCAGTGATATCTGCAGGACATTTCTCCAGATGGCGTTGGACTGACCCAGTTCTCCTCACTTTCTTGCTTGTAGTGCTGAAGAATAATTGCAATGTGCTGGGAATATGATTGCAATGGGCTGAGATAAGGAGGAAATAGAACAACCCAAGCTCTGTTCTAGCCACCCTAAAAACAAGATATCCTTCAATGCTTTAGCTCATGTCATGTACACAGGGTATAAAACCCAGGGTAGGCTGCTTTATGGCTCTTCCCAGCTGGGGTACAAGTTGGCATGCACAGACGAGACTCGATCTATACCATGCAGGTTTCCTGAGTCTTGAGAGACAAGCTCATCATGAATCCTAGGCTTCTGCTATCCCTTGCTCCTTCTAAGTAATAAATCCACTTCCTGTAACTTGTGTATGTTAGTGTTCTGGCTTACCAGACTCGTGCAGGGAGTAGAAGTACAGCCCAAGATGCAGTGAACTGAATTGGTAACCAGTGCACAGTGAACACGCTTTGCAGAATCTAGCAGGTTGCTGAATATATAAACCTGATGTTAGGTAGAGAAGTCTGACCCAGAAATACAGACTTTAGGCCCAGCATGGTGGCTCATGCCTGTAATCCCAGCACTTTGGGAGGCCAAGGTGGGCAGATCACCTGAGGTCAGGAGTTCGAGACCAGCCTGGCCAACATGGCAAAATCCCGTCTCTACAAAAAACACAAAAATTAGCCAGGCATGGTGGCATGTGCCTGTAATACCAGTTACTCAGGAGACTGAGGCAGGAGACTCGCTTGAACCCAGGAGGCGGAGGTGGCAGTGACCCAAGATCTCGCCACTGCACTCCAGTCTGGGCAACAGAGCAAGACTCCGTCTCAAAATAATAATGAATGAACGAATGAATAAATAAGAGGATTTAGAGTCAGGCTATAGATGATAGTATGTCAGAAAAATTATGATAGATTTTGAAATAGTCAAAAGAGGTTACTGGGTGAACTTTCTATGAAATGCTGTGCATTTCCAAAAGACTCTCTGGGTCATTTGCTTTTAGGAGGGGTGTACCTCTGCCTTTGAGTGTGCTATTTTACAACCCTGTAGAGCTAGAAATTAACTTGCAGAAGATAGTAATGCAAATGTTCCCTACCCATAACAATGTAAACTATTCCTGTCCACAGCAATGCTAACCGATTTTGTGTGGTAGAAAACATGACACTATAAACCAAATTCTTCTTAGAACCAGTTTCAACATCCTTCCTGGTTGTAGAGATTAATTAAACTCGGTGAATGAGTTAAGTAAGATCTTTGGTACATATTTATTTCATATTTGCATGAAGGCCATAATTTTACCTTTTCAAACATTTTATGAAGCTTTCACCAACATCCCAATGGATTCCCCAGACAGAACCAGGTAAACCACGTTACTGAAGGAATACTCCGCGGGGCTGATAAGCCCAAGCACATTTTTACCTTGGCTCCCAGAGTGAATACCAAGTAGGAGTGCAGGTATTGATCGGCTTACGACCTATGCAACTTACAACCATTTGACTTTACGACCACAATCGCTAGCCACAGCTGCTCCGCGTCTGGCAGCGCAAACGTTGCCCAGCTGGGTGTACGACAGTGCGGACCAGCTTCCGGCAGCACTACCATCTCCGTGTGCACCATTTCAACTGTACATATAGCCTACTCAACTTACGACCAAATCGTGTTACGACCGGTGTGCCGGTCTCAATCGTGGTCGTGGTCGTAAGTCGAGCACTAGCTGTAGGACTACAGCGTTGCTGACTTTCTCTCTAGGTTTCTTTCTCCTTCCTATTGATTTTGGGTTTTGTTTCTGATTTGCCCACAGTTGGTGGATTTTTCCCCATTCATGGCAACAACAATTAGGAACTTGCGGGAAACCCTGTTGCTTCGTTTTCCCTGGCTGGCAGCGCGGAGGCCACACGATGCTTGGAGTTAGTTACTGTAAAAGACGTGAACCAGGAGGACTTCGTCTGAGCGAGCTCTGAGAGCCTTTCTCAAAAAGTCCGGGAATGGGTGGACACCGTCCGAGCTGGCCAAGCACAAAGAGCTTGCTCCCTACGATGAGAACTGGTTCTACACACGAGCTGCTTCCACAACCCAGCACCTGTTGGCTCCAAGCCCAAGATCTACGGGGAACTGGCCACAGCGACCGGACCCCGAGCCCAGCAAGCGCCTGGGCGCCCCCACGCTCACCACCCGCCACGCCCCTCCGCCCAGCCCCTTCCACACGCTGACGCCTATTTCCGGCAGCCTTAGTTTCCTCCGGCAGCTGCAGCTCCCTGTTCCGGGAAGATACGTCATCATTCTCACATTCCTGTAGCTGAGGCGATCAGCCGGACTTCCCGCTGAGAGGAGCGTATGTCATATTGTATCAGCGCGAACCTCTGAGGATCGCTGGCTGCGGTTAGGCAACGGTGCGGCAGTCGCTGGAGTTTTCTGAAGCAGAAACGTTTAGGGCTGGGGAAACGTGTTCCGAGGAACTGTGGTTTCGAAGTGCGAGACACAATTGTCTTGCCCTGTTCCAAGATGGTGGCTGGGCGTCTCTGAATCGCTCGCTTCCGCCCGTCCGTCGGAGAAGCGCTCTTTGATTGGCCTGTGGACAGCGCCGTGGCGTGACGCGCTGGGGCTGGCCAATCGGTTGAGAGCTGAGCTGGACTTGGCTGGGAGCCGGGGCCGTGCTGTTGCGGCTGCGGGTGAGGCCGGCTCTAGTTAAGTGAGCGGCTGCGGCCAGGTGAGTGGGGCGCATAGGTGAGGGAGGGCCGAGGGCACGGGTATGAGTCTCTGCCAGGGGTAAGGTGGGCGGCTTCTGGAATGAAGACTCTTCTCCACAGCTTGGGGTAGCGGGGGTAATCGATGGTCCAATAATCCGCTTAGGGTCTCGCGCCAGGCCTGGATTAATTTCTGGCACCAGGTTCCCCAGAATTGCGGGGTGCGCACAGCTGGAAGGACCCATCCCCGGTTTTATAGTTGCGAAACTCAAGACTCAGACAAGTGAAACGACTTTTGCGTCATGACAGCTGGAACCAGAACCCAGGTCCTTGGACTCCCTTCAAGGATTAAACCTCAGTAATTTTTGTATACAGATGGTCACTGTGTCCTGAGAAGTTTTGAGTTGGCGAGATAAGGGTGGTTCATATTTTTTGATGGATTCTCCTACTGTTACTTTTCCAGGCCTTTCATTCATTCACTAATTCATATTTTCAGTTATTTACCTCTTCAGATGCGTTCCCCTTTGATAATTTAGTATGAGCCATGGACCCATCTCCCTAGAAAAAGGCACACATTCCCTCATGCCCACAACTTCAGAGGATTCGTGCACCTTCTGTAGTCCCCTTTGGATTATGTGCCCATGGCTAAGAATCCGTGACCTAGAGGGATGAGAGAAACTGGCAGTGGGAACTTAGGCTGTACATACCTGGAGACCATTAGATGGAGCCAGTACCTTTTTTTTTTTTTTTTTCTTGAGATGGAGTCTCACTCTGTCGCCCAGGCTGGAGTGCAGTTGCGTGATCTGGCTCATTGCCACCTCGGCCTCCTGGTTCCAGCAGTTCCTGCCTCAGCCTCCCAAGTAGCTGGGATTGCAGGTGCCTGCCCCTACGCCCAGCTAATTTTTGTATTTTTAATAGAGACGGGGTTTTGCTGTGTTGGCCAGGCTGCTCTGGAACTTCTGACCTTGTGATCCGACTGCCTCAGCCTCCCAAAGTGCTAGGATTACAGTTTTGAGCCACTACGCCTGGCCTTGACCACAATTTTTCAAGGCATGAACATAAGCAACCGTGGCGAGGAAAGAGGTTCTGGTGAGACTCAGCATAATGGTAATTTTGGTAATACTAAGTAGAAATATTTTAGCTCAAAACTGGTTCCCATTGTGAACCAAACTTGAAGATCAGTATCCAGCTCTTTTCTCCAAAGTTAACAAAGTGCAGAAGGGAATGAGCACACCCCCACCGCCGGAAAAAAAAATCACTTGGAATATAAAATTTAACAGCAAGAAAAGAAGGAGATTAGAGAGGAAGATAGTTGGATGCTGAAACAGGGTTCAAGAGTTACCCTTGGGCATGGGGTTAAAATCAGCTTGACTGATAGGCTGTGAGATCTGTGAGGAGGTTTGAAGTAGTAGTATTTAACTACATGTAGTTTGGAGATGATTGTAAACTTCTTAATCCTTTGATTTATTTTTAAGTGCTTGAGAGGGGAGTTGAGAAAGGAGCAGTGTTGAATGATAACTGTACAGTTAACTGACTTCTGGGTATCAGAGGGAAGGGAAATACTGTCATTCTACAGCAACAGGTTCTTTCAGAATATTTAAGAAACACTGTGTTAGATGGCCCGAGTGCAGTGGTTCACACCTGTAATCCCAGCACTTTGGGAGGCCGAGGCTGCTGGATCACCTGAGGTCAGGAGTTTGAGACCCGCCTGGCTAACATGGTGAAACCCGATCTCTGATAAAAATACAAAAAATTAGCCGGGCGGGGTGGTGGGTACTCATAATCCCAGCTACTTGAAAGGCTGAGGCAGGAGAATCGCTTGAACCCAGGAGATGGAGGCTGCAGCGAGCCGAGATCGAAGGAAAAAAAAAAAAAAAGAAACACTGTGTTACATGACCCATCCTTTTTTTTGACATTTAGTTCAGAATTTCATGTACCATTAAGGTCATTAAAGCTTTATCTTCAGTTCCCTTCTAGACTATGGCGACTTACCTGGAGTTCATCCAGCAGAATGAAGAACGAGATGGTGTGCGCTTTAGTTGGAACGTGTGGCCTTCCAGCCGGCTGGAGGCCACAAGAATGGTTGTACCCCTGGCTTGTCTCTTTACTCCTTTGAAAGAACGCCCAGACCTACCTCCTGTACAATATGAACCTGTGCTTTGCAGCAGGCCAACTTGTAAAGCTGTTCTCAACCCACTTTGGTATGGATTCTTTTGAAACTGGTAAAAATGATAAATATATAATAACTTTTATGTGATGCTCATAAAAGTCTTTAAATTTGGGCAAGTCATCAAATTTGTGATGAGTACTAGATGGTTAGATTCTTATGATTCTTGTGGTGAGTAGTAGGTGGTGAATATTTGTAGAAATCTCCCTGGCCTGGTAATTCCAGATAAAATTGGAATCTTAGAGGAATGAGGTAGAGGGAGAGGATTTGTAATTCACTTTTTTTTCTTTTTTTTTTTGCTGATAATCAGTTTGCTTTTGGCTTAACTATACACTTTATTGATACCTCTTAAAGTAATTTCCCAAAAGAATTCAAAAGCTTTAGACTGTCTTCTCATGCTTCCCTTATACATTGATGCTATATGGCAGGGAGACATAGTAGGCAGAAGAAATTTTAACTCTTAACAGTTTGTTAAGTGTAATTTTTTCTGTGTGCTTGAGGTAGTGACCTAAGATACTTTTTTTTTTTTTTTTTTGAGATGGAGTTTCGCTCTTGTTACCCA
>NW_022437005.1:5301588-5362324 GCF_009761245.1 Sapajus apella
TTTATTTTTTTTTTTGAGATGGAGTTTCGCTCTTGTTACCCAGGCTGGAGTGCAATGGCGCGATCTCGGCTCACCGCAACCTCCGCCTCCTGGGTTCAGGCAATTCTCCTGCCTCAGCCTCCTGAGTAGCTGGGATTACAGGCACACGCCACCATGCCCAGCTAATTTTTTGTAATTTTAGTAGAGACGGGGTTTCACCATGTTGACCAGGATGGTCTCGATCTCTTGACCTCGTGATCCACCCACCTCGGCCTCCCAAAGTGCTGGGATTACAGGCTTGAGCCACCGCGCCCGGCCCTAAGATACTTTTTTTAAATGTGGGCATTATTTGAACTAATTTTTAAACAGGTGGAGAGTGTCATAAAATTTTTATATGAAGGAACATTTTTTACTTCATCCCAACATTGCTTTTGTGTAATATGCTCATATATGAGTGCTGCTGCTCTCATTTTAAAATCATAGCCACTGATTTTTCATTTTCTAAATGTAGAAAGTGTGAGGAAAGTAACTGAGGCATTATCTTGAACCAATTTGAGGAAGTGAAATGTGCTTGCCCAACTTTTCTCTTTTTTTTTGAGATGGAGTCTCTCTCTGTTGCTCAGGCTTAAGTGCAGTGGTGCAATCTCAGCTCACTGCAACCTCTGTCTCCTGGGTTCAAGCGATTCTTGCTTCAGCCTCTTAAGTAGCTGGGATTACAGGCACACACCACCATACCTGGCTAATTTTTGTATTTTTAGTAAAGACAGGATTTTACCATGTTGATCAGTCTGGTCTTGAACTACTGACCTTGTGATCTGCCTGCCTTGGCCTCCCAAAGTGCTGGAAAAACAGGCGTGAGCCACCACGCCTGGCTCCAGCTTTTCAAGTGGGCTAAGTTAGGTTAAAATCTAGAAACATTTTCCTGTGTGTGAAACATGCTTTTAGTGTTGGAATTTAGTAGTTTCACATAGCTGGACTATAAAGATGTTAGAAAAAAACCATGCAGAATGTGTTAAGTTAGAAGGTTAAAGGGAAATAAAATAACCTATAATTTATATAAATTATGACATTTAAAAAATTAGGAAAGTGGAAAAGAGAAAAATAGATAATTCTTCACTGTGGCCGATTGATGAAAATTTTGGTGTACTTAGCCGGAATTCTAAAATTAGCTGGGTGTGGTGGCGGACACCTGTAATCTCAGCTACTTTGGGAGGCTGAGGTAGGAAAATCACTTGAACCTGGGAGGCGGAGGTTGCAGTGAGCCTAGATCGTGCCATTGCACTTTAGCCTGGGTGACAAGAGTGAACAGTGAACGTTGTGCATATTCTTACTTATGCACACACATAGAAACACTTATTTGTGTGGTATACTGAACTTGAAATTTATAAATAAATGCTTTCTACCTTAAAAATAAAAGTGGTACCTACTTATAATATTTACCTTTCTCACAGTCAGGTTGATTATCGAGCAAAACTTTGGGCCTGTAATTTCTGTTTTCAAAGAAATCAGGTATGTGAGTTATTTTTTAAAATATGTTTTATTTTAGTTGTATGAAAAAAATTAAGTGAGGTTGAATTTGTGTTTACGTTGGCAGTCGGCAGTTTCTGCTGAACTCAGGGTGATAACTTTTGTTAAGCATGATACTGAATTTGAACATTTGTGGCTTATTGTGTTGAATGGTTTTCTTCTTTGAGTTCTTGTAATTTGCTTGGGGGTTGGGAGCGTGCATCGAATTCCTTTTCTTGCACATTTTCTGCGGGCAGTGAATCTGTTGCCCTAAGAGAGCACCTGTTGTTCATATATCTTTTGACTTCAGTATATTCTAATTGGATAGTGTATATTACTGAATTTTCATTTTCTGATCTTTCTAACTTTAAGGATCCAAGTATCAGTGTTGAGCTTCTTTTGATTTAAAAATTTAAAAACTACCAAACTAGAAACAGCTCACAAATCACAAGAGAGACTTCTCTATGAAAGTAACTGTGCTTGGCCAAGAGCAGTGGCTCACGCCTGTAATCCCAGCACTTTGGGAGGCTGAGGCGGGTGGATCACATGATATCAGGAGTTCAAGACCAGCCTGGTCACCATGGTGAAACCCCGTCTCAACTAAAAATTTTTTTGTAAAAAAATTAGCTAGGCGTGGTGGTGGGCGTCAGCTACTTCGGGAGGCTGAGGCAGGAAAATCGCTTGAATCCCAGAGGTGGAGGTTGCAGTGAGCCGAGATCATGCCATTGCACTCCAGCCTGGGCGACAAGCAAAACTCTGTTTCAAAAAAAAAAAGTAACTGTGCCTGTATTGAAAATGTTCTAAAACTGGATTGTGATGATTGTTGCACAAGTGTACACAGACTAAAAATCATTGACTTGTGCACTTAAAATGAGTGAATTTTATGTTATGTAAACTATACCTCAATAAAGTTGTTAGAAAAAAGTTAATTGTGTCCAGCATAGTGTATATTGTTCTAACAGATCTTAAGCTCTTCACATGCATTTGTTTATATATTTGATCGTAATTAAAATTACTCTCATTCTCAGATACAGCACATAAGTCTAGTGATGAAGAGAACAGTATATAATTGATGACTGACTATAGGTTCAGAAAGTATAAGCAGATGTCATTCAAAATGTACCTTCATGAGAGATTCAGAAGTATATGCAAATCTTAAAAGCATTTCTGCTCCCTATTACATTCGAGATTAATGTTTCTGTTTAATATAACTTATTATAAAAATTCTAAGGCAGGGTAGCATTGTGGCTAAAGAGCCAGGCTGGAGTTCAGTGGCACAATCATGGCTCATTGCAGCCTTAGCCTCCTGGGCTCAAATGATCCTCCCACCTCAGCTTTTGAGTAGCTGGGACTACAGGTGTGAGCCACCACCCCCAACTAATTTTTTTACTTCTTGTGGAGAGACAGGGTCTTACAGTGTTGCCCAAGCTGGTTTTGAGCTCCTGGGCTCGAGTGATCCTCTCATCTCAGCATCATTATCATTTTTATACATGGGAAATAAACAGTGTAATGTAGATGTGCCAGCCCTCATAGAACTGTTTCCTTCTTTTCAGTTTCCTCCAGCTTATGGAGGAATATCTGAGGTGAACCAGCCTGCTGAATTGATGCCCCAATTTTCTACAATTGAGTACATGATACAGGTAATTTCTTTGTTGTGCATTTAATGAGCAATATTATATGTTGAGTTTCTCTTGAAATCTTTTGTCTTCCGTTTCTCTTACCTGGATAGGGGACTTAAAGCTGTGAGGGCAGCACGATCCTAACTGTTAGGTTTGATATGTGCGTATCTGCTGGCATTGCTTTCAAGTCTTGATATTATAGAAGGCTACTAAAAAGGTAGAACTGATCAAATTCCAAACCTGTCCTCTGTAGCCTTCTCAATCTTAGTAGGTGGTACTCCATCATCTAGTATTTTAGCTTCAAAACCTTAGACTCATCCTTGATTTCTCTCTTTCCCATTCTATATCTAATCCACTGGAAACCTGAATCCATCTACTTTCCTCTCTCTACTACTAACTGCCCTGGGCCAGCCACTGCTTCTTACTTGAATCTTCTAATTGTTCTCCCTGATGTTACCATTGCCTATTTATATATTATTCTTCACCCAGCAGCCAGAGTAACTCTTTAAAAACATAAATCATGTACTTCTCTGTAAAGAAAACCTCAGTGAGGCCGGGCGCGGTGGCTCAAGCCTGTAATCCCAGCACTTTGGGAGGCCGAGGCGGGTGGATCACGAGGTCAAGAGATCGAGACCATCCTGGTCAACATGGTGAAACCCTGTCTCTACTAAAAATACAAAAAATTAGCTGGGCATGGTGGCGCGTGCCTGTAATCCCAGCTACTCAGGAGGCTGAGGCAGGAGAATTGCCTGAACCCAGGAGGCGGAGGTTGCGGTGAGCTGAGATCGCACCATTGCACTCCAGCCTGGGTAACATGAGTGAAACTCCGCCTCAAAAAAAAAAAAGAAAACCTCAGTGGCGAAAATGGCTTTCCTTTACCCAGGGTAAAAGACAGTTTTCAAAGCCTTGCGTGTCACCACTCCATCCTCAGTGTCTGCTAGTGTTGTTGATCAGCCCAGTGGGCCTCCTTGACTCTCCTCAAATATGTGAACACTCCTGCCTGAGGACCTCTGCTATAGCTTTTCGCTGAGGCTGGAGCTCTCCCCTGTATCTGTAATGTTCCTTCCCTCTCCTCCCTCAGGCTTTGCTCAACATTACTTTCTTTTTCTTTCTTTTTTTTGAGACAGCCTCGCTCTGTCACCCAGGCTGGAGGACAGTGGCACTATCTCAGCTTACTGAAACGTCTGCTTCCTATGGTCAAGCAATTCTCTTGCCTCAGCCTCCCGAGTAGCTGGGATTACAGGTGCACCCCAACATGCCTGGCTAATTTCTGTATTTTTATTAGAAACACGGTTTCACCATGTTGGCCAGGCTGGCGTTGAACTCCTGACTTGGTGATCTGCCCGCCTCGGCCTCCCAAAGTGCAGGGATTATAGGCGTGAGCCACCGCACCCGGCCCTCTTTTCCTTTTCTTTAAGATGGGGTCTTACTCTGTCATCCAGGCTGGTGTGCAGTGGGGCGACTATAGCTTACTGCAGCCTCAAATTCCTGAGCTCAAGAAGTCTTCCTGCCTCCTCCTCCTGAGAGCTGGGAGCACAGCCATGTGCCATCATGCCCAACTAATTTTTAAATTTTTTTAGTTAGAGATGGAGTCTCGCCATGTTGCCAGGCTGGTCTTGAACTCCTGGGCTTAAGCAATCCTCCCACCTTAGCCTCCCAAAGTGCTGGGATTATAGGCATGAGCCCGGCTCATATGCTGCTTTCTAAATGAGGCTGCCTGACCTCTCTGTTTAACAGTTGACTCTGCCCTCTGCCTCTCTTCCTGGCATTTGCATTCCCCCTTAACCTCTCCATTACAGAAAGTTTGCTCCTTGAGGCAGCAAGAAGTCTTTGTTCTTTCTGTTCACTGTGCGTCCCAGGACCTGGAACAATGTGTGGCATGTAGGAATTATTTAAAAAAATGTTGAATACATTGTTGGATACAAATAGTTTCTATGTTTAGTTTGATTTAATAGCATCTGAGTCATTTAATGAGTTAGAGCTTTGTGTAGATGTCCTTATTTCCTAAAAACTAAATATTAAAGACATGATTTTCATACCTAATTTGCTTTAAAAAGTGCTCGCTAAGTCTATTTGTATATTGATCATTATGCTGTTTTTCTTTGCCCAAAGCGAGGTGCCCAGTCCCCTCTGATCTTTCTCTATGTGGTTGACACATGCCTGGAAGAAGATGACCTTCAAGCACTCAAAGAGTCCCTGCAGATGTCATTGAGTCTTCTTCCTCCAGATGCACTGGTGGGTCTGATCACATTTGGAAGGATGGTGCAGGTTCATGAACTAAGCTGTGAAGGGATCTCCAAAAGTTATGTCTTCCGAGGGACCAAGGATTTAACTGCAAAGCAAATACAGGTTTGTACCTTACCTTACTTGTACAGGAGCAGGAACAAGGACTTTTTTCTTTCCTCTTTTTTTTTTTTTTCAAAGAGACAGGGGTCTTGCTTTGTAGCCCAGGCTGGAGTTCAGTGGTGCGATCGTGGCTCACTATAGTCTTGTATTCCTAGGATCAAGCCATTGGCCCACCTCAGCTTCCTGAGTAGGTGGGACTGTAAGCACGTGCCACCACACCCAGCTGAGGACATTTCTTAAGAATTAGTCATTCACTTTTAGTGTCATTGGCAATGAATCTTTCTGGCTTTTTTTTAAGGATATGTTGGGCCTGACCAAGCCAGCCATGCCCATGCAGCAAGCACGACCTGCGCAACCACAGGAGCACCCTTTTGTTTCAAGCAGGTGAGATCCCAACATGGAATATTCCACATACTGTGGTGGACATGCAGATGATCCATGGGACTAAGGGAAGAAGAATATTAGAACTTTTATTTTCTTCTTCTTAGGAAAAAAGATAAATGATTAAGCCTAATCAATAGCCAGAGTTTTATCAAAAGGTTTTGAGACCACTGTGCTCAATTGCTGTGCTTAGACATTCCATATCTGATGTCCTTTTTGATGCTTAAGTAAAGCTGGAAAACCTGAAAAGACTTTTTTCATGTGTCCTCAAACATACTTGTGACCAGGTATTCACTTCATTCAGCCCATTGAGTGCCTGGGGCTGCCCTAGACTGGGCTAAAAGCTTGATAAAATGCATTGCCTGATGTGCTGAAGACAACCTCTTAACTCTCAAGGATCAAGAGAAGCACAGATTAGAATGATGAGGAATGATGAAGATTGTCCACGTAAATGGACCTCACGTAGACTGAGCTCGTGTTAGGCACATTCTTAGGATTTCTTTGCGCCTAAAATTTAATTAAACTGAATTGCTTTTTTTCAAGACAATTTTTCTCCATGTAACATATATAAATTTCTAAGTATTGGGCTTTATATTCCTCAGTAAAACTGCTTTAAATTGTTTTGTGTTAGTAGAGAGATAGCTTTGAAGAAAAAAATTACCAGTCGTTTTCTACTATGAGTAATTATCTTGAAGAGCAGTAACTGTGTGGCACCTAGTGTTGAGAACCAGAGTACTTTATTCATTATGGGTTGATGTGTCTCTTCAAAATCGTGCAGATTTCTGCAGCCCGTTCACAAGATTGATATGAACCTCACTGATCTTCTTGGGGAGCTACAGAGGGACCCGTGGCCAGTAACTCAGGGGAAGAGACCTTTGCGATCCACTGGTGTTGCTTTGTCCATTGCTGTTGGCTTGCTGGAGGTAATTTGTAATTTACCAGGACCTCTCGAATCATACAGACTTGCTCTCAGAAAATATATTTGTTGGCTTTGTTTGAAAATCACTTGTGATCTAAGTCAACCGTCTGTGTTAACCTATCAGAAAGCATTTCTGGCATCATTGTTACTCACTTTGAGGGAGCCTCTCAAAATTTTGAAAATGCTAAAAGTTTTCGTGAAAACCTAAGACAACTAGAGAAATGGGGAGTACTCAGAGTGAATTAATAAAAGCATGCAAAACCATCAGGCTGTAAGAAGATAAGTGTTGCTTTTCTGCGTTATCTGTATTATTCTTTCAGTTTCACCGCTTTTCAGAAGAGCTGGAGAGAATGCATCTTTGGAGTATTTCTGTTGGAAATTGAACTGTACTTGGAGGTGGGGCTGTATACTTCTAAAATGCTGCCATTTGCTGTTTAGGGCACTTTTCCAAACACAGGAGCCAGGATCATGCTGTTTACTGGAGGTCCCCCTACCCAAGGGCCTGGCATGGTGGTTGGAGATGAGTTAAAGATTCCTATTCGTTCTTGGCATGATATCGAGAAAGATAATGCACGTTTCATGAAAAAGGCAACCAAGGTAGGTACTCTGGGTATGGGCTGTAATTCTGAAAGCCCATTGCCAGGGCTGCTCTGGGTGACAGCTACTTTGCCAAGGTCATGTGCCATGATCAGCAAGACACTCTTTCAGAGACAATTTTTCTGATCTTAGCTGCTGTTAAATTATTGCTCCTACTTTCAGACCTTAATTAGAGTGGGTTGCCTTAAAACTACTCAAAGTGTTTTGAGATTGAAAACTATATTTCTATTTATTCAGATATTTTTGAAAATGATTTCCAGGCTGGGCCCAGTGGCTCATACCTCTAATCCCAACACTTTGGGAGGCTAAGGCGGTTGGATCACTTGAGGTCAGGAGTTCAAGACCAGCCTAGCCAACATGGGGAAACCCCATCTCTACTAAAAACACAAAAATTAGACCAGGCATGATGGCTCACGCCTGTAATGCCAGCACTTTGGGAGGCTAAAGCAAGTGGATCACTTGAGTTCAGGAGTTCAAGACCAGTATTGGCAACATGGCAAAAACCCCTGTCTGTACTAAAAATACAAAAATTAGCTGGGCGTGGTGGCATGTGCCTGTAATTTCAGCTACTCGGGAGGCTGAAGCACAAGTATCCCTTGAACCTGGGAGGCAGAGGTTGCAATAAGCTGACATTGTGCCACTGCATTCTAGCCTGGGTGATGGAGTGAGACTCTATCTCAAAAAAAAATAAATAAAAATAAAAATATAAAAATTAGCTGGGCATAGTGGTGCATGCTTATAATCCCATTTACTTGGGAGGCTGAGGCAGGAGGATCACTTGAACCCGAGAGCCAGAGATGGCGCCATTGCACTCTAGCCTGGGCAACAGAGAGAGACTCTGTCTCTAAAAGAAAAGAAAATGATTTACATATTTTTATATTTGATTACCTCCTTTGATATATTCAGTCATACCTTGAGAATAATGTCACTGTTTCCTAAAGATAACTTTCCTCTCTTCACAGCACTATGAGATGCTTGCTAATCGAACAGCTGCAAATGGTCACTGCATTGATATTTATGCTTGTGCCCTTGATCAAACTGGACTTTTGGAGATGAAGTGTTGTGCAAATCTTACTGGGTATGTTGACAGCGAAAACCTGGGCAGAGCGACAGTGTTATTTTAAGGAAAGAAAAATGAGTGATGGAGCCATAGGAATGGGCAAAGCCAACTTAGAAAAGCCTTCAGGTAGCTCTGGGCTGTGGTTTTAGTGACTGGGAAAGGCCTGTGGGTTTCTTGGAGAAGCAAGCCATGATTCGTAAGAGGGCTGAAGAGTTCACTACAAACAAGTCGTTTCAGAGTAACTTCATTTCTTTCTTAGAGTTGTTATACTTTTACAGAGACCAGGCCAGAAAAGCAAGCAAATATGGACTATTTGGCCTTCATCAGGGCACTTCCTTTTGAGAAGTGGGGAAAACAGGGTCTCAGTGCTGAAGCAACTAGGAGAAACTTGACCTGGCTAAGTGGCCATACTTTGTAGCTAACTCCAAGTGTACTCAGGCTAGAGGTTGTACTGACTCAGATCCTAAGTCGGTATTGTATTCACAGGCCAGAGTGTGGAGCAGTGCTTTTCAACATGTGGTGGTGTCCAGACCAGCAGCCTTAGGGGCTCCTGGGAGCTGTATATTCCTAGGCCTTACCCAGACCTCCTGAATTGGAAACCCCGGGAATACAGCTCTCTAGGAGATTCTGGAGCACATGAAAGTGTAGAAACCACTGATAAGCACTGGTCTGAAGCTGATTACATATTGGAGTCACCAGGGGAACTTTAAAAACTGCACTTTCTTTGGGTCTTGTCCTCAGAGATTCTGATCTAATTATAATTAGCATGAGATATAGCCTAGGCATCAGCATTTTATGTTTCTCCCATGATTCTAACATAGAGCTAAGTTTGAGAACCATGCGCCACCTTGAGGCGCACTCTAGACATGAATCAGAACCTGTATTTGAATAATACCCCAGGTGATTTGCATGTACAGAAGTGTGAGAAGCATCCTAGAGCTGTGGAATGGGCCTGAGATTCTGCGTTTCTAATAAGCTCCCAGGTGATCCTGCTGGTCCCTAGTGAGTAAAGGGAGTAGAAGGTGGAACCAGAATCACTTGGAGCTGTCCTGGAGAACAACAGATTAGTTAGGTGATAGAATTCGGGTCCTAAATAATACTGACATAACTATCTCACATTTAATAATATGGACTCCTACCAGGACCTTCCAGGAGTGCTGACTCAGGGTGTCCATAGAAAGGCTTTAGTATATTTGTGAACATTCTTTAGATTGTGTGCTAGAGTTTGTGTGAATTTTTTCTGAGAAGAGTTACCATCTGTTGCACACATGTGTTAGTATAGCTCAAGGTGAGCCAACAATGTGGGATGACTTCCAGCAGAAGCAAGGTGATCCTAGGCTGTGCTATAGGAGAAGATTATCTTCAGAAAAGACCACATCCTTGGTTTCCTTGGTGCTAGTCACACCTTATCCAAATTATGTTGTTTTCTGTTCTGAGATGAACTGGAGAAGTTCAAAGAAGAGCAGTTGTGGAGAGTCCTGGAAACTATTCATGTGAGGAATGACTGAAGGAGCTGGGAAAGATTGAGCTGAAGACATGTGGGGATGTGAGAACTCTATTCAACAGTTGAGGGACTTTCCTACGAAGGAATCTGATTTGTTCTGTGTGTGACCAAAGAGTGGAACTAGAACCAAACCAGTGGGTGGAAGCTGCTGGCAAATGAAATTTCACTCAATATAGAGAAGGGCCTCTATTAACAGAGCTGTTCAAACACAGCGTGGACAGCTTCTCAGGAAGGAAGCTCCTTATATTGGAGGACTTCAAGCCTAGTCTGGATGTAACTTGGCAGATATTTTATAGAGGGGTGGTTGAGAGGTAGGATTAGATTTGTGTGAATGTCACAGAAAACCCAAAATAAGTTTATTTCTCTGGAGGTAGGCAGCCTGGGGCTAGTATGTTGATTTCATGGTCATTAGGGGCTGAGGCTCCTACTGAGCTGCTGTACTACCATTCATATGCCATCTGTGGCTCAAGATAGCTGCTGGAGCTCTAACCATTTATAGCAGCAGGAAGGAGGAAAGGTCAGAGAAGGATTGCTCTTCCTGGAGGAACACAGTCCACATATAAGGGACAGAGCAACAGGCAGAATGCAAATGCCAACAGAGGCACATGGCCACAGGCAAGGCAGGCTGGGAAATGTCATCTTTGTTCCAGGAAACAAAGGAAGGGGTATATATTTGGTACCAAATAGCTGACTCCTCACTGGATGGTTCAGACACTCTGAGATGGCTGGACCAGGTGACCTTTCTTATGTTCTTCTAAATTCTGAGGCCTTGTTTTATGAATGATGGTTGGATGCATAACTTGCATCAAGCTGTGCTTCTCTGTCCAAATACATGAAATGATGACCTTTTACTTCAATGAGGAATTAATATTAATACTCATGAGTTGGAAAAAGAATGCTTGTGAAATTAAGAATTCAGTGTTTTGAGGCAGTAAATTAACCTGGAAAGGATTTCCCACAGGCCTGGGTATTTCCCCATGCCAAAGAAATGTGAGAGGAATTAGGGTTGTTCTTATGGCTTCTGTTTAATGCTTTAGAAGTAGTTTCTTCCCTAAGTACGAATTGAACTTGCTGTTTTTCGTTTTCCAAATTTATTTTATTTTATTTTATTTTATTTTATTTTTATTTTTGAGAAGCAGTCTTGCTCTGTCACCCAGGCTAGAGTGCAGTGGTGCCATCTCGGCTCACTGCTACCTCTGCCTCCCGGGTTCAAGTGATTCTCCTGCCTCAACCTCCTGAGTAGCTGGGATTACAGCTACTAATTTGTGTATTTTTAGTAGACAAGGGGTTTCATGATGTTGGGTAGGCTGGTCTTGAACGCCTGACCTCAAGTGATCTGCCTGCCTCAGCCTCCCAAAGTGCTGGGATTATAGGTGTGAGCCACTGTGCCCAGCCTGTTTTTTATATTTAAATTAATCAGTAGCACCTTTGGGGACCTGGTTTCTTTTTTCTTTAAATTATTTTTGTAAATACTGAGGGAGCATCTGAACGGGCTTCAGTCTTCTTAATATTCACTAGATTTTTTTCTTTCTTCTTACCTAGAGGCTACATGGTAATGGGAGATTCTTTCAACACTTCTCTCTTCAAGCAGACATTCCAAAGAATTTTTACTAAAGATTTTAATGGAGATTTCCGAATGGCATTTGGTGCTACTTTGGATGTAAAGGTACAGTAGACTTTTTTTATTTTTTATTTTTTATGTAGACTCACTGTATTGCCCAGGCTGGTCCAGAACTCCTAGCCTCAAGCAGTTTTCCCGCCTTATCGCCCTAAAGTGCTGGGATTACAGGCATGAGCCACTATGCCTGGCCATACTGTTAAAACTTTAATGGAATTATAGTGTTCTTAGTTTTTCAATCAATATCCAGACTTGTGGCAACCTCCAGCTGCTGTACACGGGGATGTAAAAGACAATTAAAACGATCCCAACCAAATGACTATTACAAAGCATGTTGTTCACTTTATCCCTTTGCTTCTTGAGGATGACCTGTGTATGTATTTATGTTCTAAATAAAGCATTCCTGGCTCCCCTGCAGGCTCTGTGCCACCCTGCTTCAGTGCAGTAGAAGGTAGAGGAGGAAGTAGGGTGGGTGTTGCGAGCAGCACCGTGGCCTGAGGACTGGGGCAGCCACACAGTGGTCTGTGCCCACCCAGCCATCAGCATGGCTCACTGCCTTGCACAGAGCCATGGTTATGTTTAATGCCTTCCTGAAGAATAGCCGGAGTGATCTAAAATAGTATTGTGAGGTTTTTTTTTTTTTTTTTTTTTTTTTTTCGGTCCATGTAGGGACTCCTGGCCCTGATACAGCTGATTTTAAGTCATTGAGAAAACATTAAAAGAGGGTGTTAGGCTAGGCATGGTGGTGCACACCTATAATCCCAGCACTTTGGGAGGCCAAGGTGGGGTAATTGTATGAGCTCTGGAATTACAGACTAGCCTGGGCAACATAGCAAGACCCTATCTCTATGAATGATTAAAAATAAAAATTAACCACCTGTGGTGGTACACACCTGTGGTTCCAGCTACTCAGGAGGCTGAGGTGGGAAAATCACATGTGCCCAGGAGTTTGAGGCTTCAGTGAGCTATGATCCTGCCACTGCACTCAGCCTGGGCAACAGAGAGAGACCCTGGTTGGCAGGGGCAGTAGTGTGGGGGGGTGTCATTAGAAGATATGATTGGAATTATTACTTGGAGAATTGGAGATAATTATTAAATCATCTAGGTTAAACTTGAAACCATAATCTGAAATGTTTGAGGTTTCTTTTAAAAGATGAATAATGGACTTTTGAAAAGAATTCACATTTTAAAAATCTAAGTATGCTGGCCTTGTCATTATATTGAAGTTCATGAGTTAATTATTTTTAAAGCAACATAAAACAGTATGTTCTCTGATTAGGAATATGCAAATAATTACGAATATATGTGAATGTGAATATATTCATACATGGGATTGGAAAAGAATTGTAATATTGTTAGAATTGTTATCTACATGTACAGTTATTTCACGGTTTAAAAAGTATGTTGTAGGCCGGGCGCAGTGGCTCAAGCTTTTAATCCCAGCACTGTGGGAGGCCGAGGCGGGTGGATCACGAGGTCAAGAGATCGAGACCATCCTGGTCAACATGGTGAAACCCCGTCTCTACTAAAAATACAAAAAATTTGCTGGGCATGGTGGCGCGTGCCTGTAATCCCAGCTACTCAGGAGGCTGAGGCAGGAGAATTGCCTGAACCCAGGAGGCGGAGGTTGCGGTGAGCCGAGATCGCGCCATTGCACTCCAGCCTGGGTAACAAGAGCGAAACTCCGTCTCAAAATAAAAAAGAAAAAAAAAAAAAAGTATGTTGTGAGAGTTGAAAATGCTCATATTCCACGTGTTTCTAAGGGCAGATTTTATTAAAGTTCTAATCACAGTGGCTGTGGAAAAGTTTGTAGGAGAGCAGTTGTGATCCATGTGGGGTTTTCTCTTGGTAGAATAGTAGTGTTATATATATATATTTTTTTTTTGACACGGAGTTTCACTCACGTTACCCAGGCTGGAGTGCAATGGCGCGATCTCGGCTCACGGCATCCTCCGCCTCCTGGGTTCAGGCAATTCTCCTGCCTCAGCCTCCTGAGTAGCTGGGATTACAGGCACGCGCCACCATGCCCAGCTGATTTTTTGTAGCTTTAGTAGAGACGGGGTTTCACCATGTTGACCAGGATGGTCTCGATCTCTTGACCTCGTGATCCACCCGCCTCGGCCTCCCAAAGTGCTGGGATTACAGGCTTGAGCCACCTCGCCTGGCCTATATTTTCTAAGCTTTCATTGTGGCCATGATGAGAGCAGGGTGGATTGAAGTGATTTTTAACTTTACACTGTCACATATTTGTTTTAGACCTCTCGGGAACTGAAGATTGCAGGAGCCATTGGCCCATGTGTATCTCTGAATGTGAAGGGACCGTGTGTGTCAGAAAACGTAAGGAAAACAACTCCCATCACCCTCACCTCCTGCCCTGGATTTAACCTATCAGAAGTGTCAGAGAGTGATGATCTCACATACTTCACCTGTCAGATGTGTCTGCGGTGACAGGAGAAGGGATAATCGTCATTGATGGCTATACTCACAGAGGTGATGTTACTCCATCTGTTCATCTCAAGGGTTAGAGAGAAGGAAACCGAGGCTCAGAAAGGTTAAGTATCTTGCTCAGGGTCAGAACCGACATAAAAGAGCTAGAGTCCAAGTGCCCCTGACTGCATGGCCCATGGTTACTGTGGCAAAGTCCTGGCATGCTGTTCAGCACAAGGCAAACATTCAGCAAAGTCCTTCTGGAGTAAGCCTATTGCTCATTGCCCTTAGAGGTGTTACCTTTGTCTCAGTCAGTTAATAACAAGCCTTTTATGACAGAGACAACCTTGAGTTGGTGTGGAAGTGGGTGACACTGCAGTGTGTGCAAACATCTGTTTTCTCTAGTAATAGATTTTGAGTGTACATAAACAGTTTAGTTATCATTTGGGACGAGCGGCTTTGCTTATTTCCACTTCCTCTGATTATACTTTACTTGTTAGGAGGCAAAACATTTGGGTTGGCAAGGCCTCTCTAGGGTGGTCCTGGGCTGGGGATACACAGTCGTGTCCTTCCCTCATTGTCATCAGTGGGAGGGTAGACCCTAGAGCCAAATGTGGATCCAAGGTGCAGGTTTACACCCCACAGCTAGCCTGAGCAAAGGACTTACTTGCTCTGTGCTTTAGTATCTTTATCTGGCAAATAGGGATGATAATAACAGTGCCTACTCTACAGCATTGTTAGGAGGTTGAAATGAGTTGGTTCAGGTGAAGCAGTTAGTGCCTGACCCACTGGAAGTATGGGTCATCTTTCATGTTGTCAGCAGCAAACGTTCCTGAGTAACCACATAGATTAAACTTTCGTTGAGCTTGGCAGAGGCAAGGCGATTTGAGAGCATATTCCTTCTGAGTGAGGCAAATTGCTGCTCTAAAGCCCATCTAATGAATCATTCATTCATTACACCCGGAGTACTGAGGGGTTTGTACCCCTGTTTCCTGGCAGGGCTATGGAAGACTTCCTTGTTATAAAATATTTTCCGTGGACTTAAAATCTGCCTACTGAAGGCTTCCTGAAGTAGTTTAAGAAGATATTTTTATGAATTAGTACAAACTAATTAGTTTTTCCAGTAGAATTCAGCCATGAGTTTTGGTTGGGGAATGAGGATGCAAAGAATAGGAAAACACAATTTGTAGACATACTGAGAAGTTTAAAGAGGAGTATGATGAATTCCTATATACCCACCATTTAGTCACTAATTGTTAACATTTCACCATGATTGTTCTTTTGTCTTGATTGTCACATTTACTTTATCTGATTGTCATTTATTTGCCAGATTTGATTTTTTGCTGACCTTTGCAAATAATTTGCAGATATCATGACAGTCCTTGAGTGCTTCAATGTGCTGCTTCTAAAAATAAGGATGTTCTCCTACCACGATGTCATTATCAAACTTAAGAAAATAATAATTTCCTAATATCTAGTTCATATTTTTTCCCTAATTTCCCCTCAAATGCCCTTTATAGCTGTTTTTCCCCCAACCGGCATTGCATTTGATACAGCCTTTGTAAAGTGAGAGTTAGGGTTTAAAGGTGTGTTTAGATTCAGCTAAAGCCTTTTTGCCAAGCATTCTTCCTGGGCAATGTGTACTTCATGCTGTGTCACATCCAGAGGCACTATGTCTGCTGTCCCATGTTAGACATGCTGAGTTAGATCACATGGTAATGGTGATGACTGCCCCACTGCCTTTCTACTGTAAGGGAACACTTTCCCCCTTTGCCATTAGCAGGCAGTCTTTTGAATGAGATCATAGCACACAATATGAAAATCTTGTTCACCAACAGCCTAACGGGTTTTTAACATACATTGGTCTTCACTCAAATCAGTTTATTTATTTGAGGATTATAAAATGGTCATTTCCTTTTTTTTTCTTTTTTAAATTTCTTTTTCCTAATAAAGACGAGGTTTCACCATGTTGGTCAGGCTGGTCTTGAACTCCTGACCTCAGGTGATCTGCCTGCCTTGGCCTCCAAAGTGCTTGGATTACAGGCGTGAGCCACCACGCCCAGCCTAAAATGGTCATTTCCTAATTGTCTTTATGGTTCCTTCAATAAAGGCATCTAAAGAGTAAATGTTTAGGTAAGGAATTTGTGCATCACTGAGAAAATGTTTTTTTGGAGCTCTGGAGCAACCGTCATGGGTTTGGTGCCTCGAATGGGGTTAGCAAGGCAAGAAGGGGAGGCATGAAAGCGCCTTTGACTTGTTTGCCTTTTTCCTGAGCATAGCCCTTCACCTTCCAGCAGATAATAAACACCTGCTACCTTTACAAAAGGCCACTACAAGGAAAGTGAACTCCTGTGAATCCATCTATATCATTATCTAACTTAGGAAGTACTGACAGAACAGAGTGCACCCTCCCTGCTATCCACCTTAGAGCCGCTGTGTGATTTCACTTCAAGAGTCTTTTTTTTTTTTTTTTTTTTTTGAGACAGAGTCTCACTCTGTTGTCCAGGCTGGAGTGCAGTGGCTTGATCTTGGCTCACCGCAACCTTTGTCTCTCGAGTTCAAGCGATTCTCCTGCCTCAGGCTCCTCCTGAGTAGCTGGGATTATAGGTGTGCACCACCACGCCTGGCTCATTTTTGTGTTTTTAGTAGAGATGGGGTTTCATCATGTTGGTCAGGCTGCTCTCAAACTCTTGACCTCAGGTGATTCATCTGCCTTGGCCTCCCAAAGTGCTGGGATTACAGTCTGACTTAATTCTTTTCTGGTTTTGTTTTTTAAATTCTTCTTCCCACCCGTAGGAGCTTGGTGTTGGTGGCACGAGTCAGTGGAAAATCTGTGGCCTAGATCTTACATCTACACTTGGCATCTATTTTGAAGTTGTCAATCAGGTGAGTTGGATTTCTTCATGTGTCTTCATGTCTTAAGTGTCCTGTTTTCTGATTTATTTCAAACTAGTGGTCTCTGGTTACTTTCTTCACAAGCTGATATTCCTTAGGTATGATATTAGGCCTGATGATAGTCTGGCATGACCTTTTCCTATTTATTCCTTCCAGGGTTTAGTCGGAGTCAGGCAGCAAATTGCTCTATTACCGCTTTATTGTTGAATTGATGAGGTTGTTAAAAGGGTAATGGATTTTACCAGCCATCATAATATGGGTTAATTTTTGAGTGTATCAGTTCTTTCCCTAATATTTTATTGTGAAAAATTCCTAACATACAGAAAAATTGAAAGAATCGTACAGTGAACACGGACTACCTAGGTGAACCCATCACCTTGATTCTGTAATTAACATTTTATGTACAAGCATATGTTGGAAATACATTGGGTTCAGTTCCAGACTACCACAGTAAAGTGAATATTACAATAAAGCAAGTCACATGAATATTTTGATTTCCTATTGCATATAAAAGTTATGTTTAGACCATCATGTGTTAAGTGTTAAATAGCATTATGTCTTTGAAAACATTATACATTCTTTAATTTAAAAAATATTTTACGGGCCGGATGCGGTGGCTCAAGCCTGTAATCCCAGCACTTTGGGAGGCCGAGGTGGGTGGATCACGAGGTCAAGAGATTGAGACCATCCTGGTCAACATGGTGAAACCCCATCTCTACTAAAAATACAAAAAATTAGCTGGGTATGGTGGCGCGTGCCTGTAATCCCAGCTGCTGGGGAGGCTGAGGCAGGAGAATTGCCTGAACCCAGGAGGCAGAGGTTGCGGTGAGCCGAGATCGCGCCATTGCACTCCAGTGTGGGTAACAAGAGCGAAACTCTGTCTCAAAAAAAAAAAAATACTTTACAGTTGACCCTTGAGTAGTGTTGGGGTGCCAACACTGCACAGTTAAAACTCCACATGTAACCAACTTCCCCAAAACTTAACCACTAATAGCCCACAGTTGACTGGACACCTGACCGATAACAGTTGATTAACACATATTTTGTAAGTAATGCATATTATATCCTATATTATAATAAAGTAAGCTAGAGAAAAGAGAATGTTGTTAAGAAAATCATAAGGAAGATAAAGTGTATTTATTGTTTGTTAAGTGGAAATAGACATCATAAGGTCTCAGTAGACTGAGGAGGAGGAGGAGGAAGAGGAGGGCTTGGTCTTGCCATCTTGGGTAGCAAAGGCAGAAGAAAATCCACATGTAAGTGGACCTTTACAGTTCAAACCTATATTGCTCAAGGGTCAACTGTACTGCTAAAAAATGTTAATGACATCTGATTCTTCAGTGAGTCATAATCTTTTGCGGGTAGAAGGTCTTAAACTGATGTTGTTGGCTGCTGACTGATCAGGCTGTTGGTTGCTGAAGGGTGAGTGGCTGTGGCAGTTTCTTTTCTTTTTCTTTTTTTTTTAAATTAAGATGATGTCTCACTCTGTCACCCAGGCTATGGCAGTGTCATGATCTTGGCCAATTGCAACTACCACCCGCCAGGTTCAAGCCATTCTCACACCTCAGCCTCCTGAGTAGCTGGGATTACAGGCGCCTGCCACCATGCCCAGCTAATTTTTGTATTTTTAGTAGAGACAGGGTTTCACCATATTGGCCAGGGTGGTCTTGAACTCCTGACCTCAAGTGATCCGCCTGCCTCAGCCTCCCAAAGTGTTGGGATTACAGCTGTGAGCCACTGCACCCAGCCTGGCAATTTCTTAAAATAAGGCAACAATGAAGCTTGCTGCATCGGTTGACTCTTCCTTTCAGGAAAGATTTCTCTGTGGCATCCAGTGTTGTTTGATAGTTTTTTACCCACAGTAGAACTTCTTTCAAAAATGGAATCAATTCTCTTAAACCTTGCTGCTTCTTTACTAGGTAAGTTTATGTAATACTGTAAATCTCATCTTGTCATTTCAACAATGTCACAGCATCTTCATGAGGAGTAGATTCCATCTCAACAAACCACTTTCTTTGGTTATCCATAAGAAGCAATTGCTAATCCATTAAAGTTTTATGAAATTGTGACAGTTCAGGATTCACTTCTTTATCTCTTTAATAAAAAAAAAAAAAGGTGGGCACTATGGCTCACACCTGTAATCCCAGCACTTTGGAAAGCAGAGGCAGGCAGATCACAAGGTCAGACGATCGAGACCAGTCTGACCAACATGGTAAAACCTTGTCTCTACTAAAAATACAAAAAAATTAGCCCGATGTCATGGCACATGCCTGTAATCTCAGCTGCTCAGGAGGCTGAGGCAGGAGAATTGCTTGAACCTGGGAGTTGGAGGTTGCAGTGAGCTGAGATCGCACCACTGCACTCCAGCCTGGGTGACGGAGTGAGGCTCCGTAGAGATGTAGAGATGGAGGTCTCTCATTGTTGCCCAGACTGGTCTTGAACTCCAGGGCTCAAGCAGTCCTCCCACCTTAGCCTTCCAAAGTGCTGGGATTACAAACCGGCTAGGATCCACTTTTTTTTTTTTTTTTTGATATGGAGTCTCCCTTTGTTGCTAAGGCTGGAGTGCAGTGGCTCAATCTCAGCTCACTGCAACCTCTGCCTCCCGGGGTTAAGCAAGTCTTCTGCCTCAGCCTCCCGTGTAGCTGGGATTAAGGCAACTGCCACCACACCCAGCTAATTTTTGTATTTTTAGTAGGGATGGGCTTTCACCATGTTGGCCAGGCTGATCTCGAACTCCTGACCTCAGGTGATCCACCCGCCTCAGCCTCCCAAAGTGTTGGGATTACAGGCGTGAGCCACCGTACGCAGCCGAGGATCCATTTCTAATTCTAGTTATCTTGCTGCTTCCAACACTTCTTCAGTGACTTCCTCCCCTGAAGTCTCAAATCCCTCAAATTTATCCATGAACATTGGAGTAAATTTCAAAACTACTGTGAAGGTTAATACTTTGACATCTTCCCATGAATGATGAGTGGTTCAGTGACATCTAGAATGGAGAATCCTTTTGAGATTTTTCATTTTCTTTGCCCAGATTCATCTGAGGAATCACTATTTATGGCAGCTATCATCTTATGAAATGTATTTCTTTTTTTTTTTTTGAGACGGAGTTTCGCTCTTGTTACCCAGGCTGGAGTGCAATGGCGCGATCTCGGCTCACCGCAACCTCCGCCTCCTGGGTTCAGGCAATTCTCCTGCCTCAGCCTCCTGAGTCGCTGGGATTACAGGCACGCGCCACCATGCCCAGCTAATGTTTTGTATTTTTATTAGAGACGGGGTTTCACCATGTTGACCAGGATGGTCTCGATCTCTTGACCTCGTGATCCACCCGCCTCGGCCTCCCAAAGTGCTGGGATTACAGGCTTGAGCCACTGCGCCCGGCCTGAAATATATTTCTTAAATAATAAGACTTGAAAGTCAAAATTTGTCCTTGATTCTCAGAATGCAGAATGGATGTTGTGTTAGCAGGCGTGAAAATAACATTTATCTCCTTTACATCTCCTTCAGAGCTCTTAAGTGACAAGGTACATTGTCAGTGAGCAGTAATATTTTGAAAGGAGTCTTTTTTTTTCCTGAGCAGCAGGTCTCAACAGTGGGCTTTAAATATTCAGTAAGCCATGCTGTAAGTAGTTGTGCTGTCATCCAGGCTTTGTTTTCTCTTTTGTAGAGCACAGAAAGGGTTGATTGAGTATAATTCTTAAGAGTCCTAGGATACTGCAAATGGTAAATGAGCATTGGCTTCAACCTAAAGTCACCAGCTGGCTGGGTGCAATGGCTCACATCTGTAATCCCAGCACTTTGGGAGGCCAAGGTGGGTGAGTTGCTTGAGCTCAGGGGTTCAAGACCAACCTGGGCTATGTGGTGAGACCTCATCTCTACCAAAAATACAAAAATTAGCCAGATGTGGTGGTGTGCACCTGTAGTCCCAACTACTTGGGAGGCTGAGGTGGAAGAATCTCCTGAGCCTGGGAGACAGAGGTTGCAGCGAGCTGAGATCATGCCACTGTACTCCAGCCTGGGTGACAGAGCAAGATCATATTTTAGAAAAACAAAATAAAGTCACCAGTTGCGTTTGTTCCTAACAAGAGAGTCAACCTGCCCTTTGAAGCTTTAAAGCCAGGCATTGACTTCTCTCTAGCTATGAAAATTCTAGACGGCATCTTCTTCCAACAGAAGACTATTTCCTTTACATGGAAAATCCATTGTTTAGTGTAGCCACCTTCATCTATGATCTTAACTAATGTGAATAACTTGCAGCAGTTTCTATATGAGCACATCCTGCTTCACCTTGTGCTATTATGTTATGGAGATGGCTTCTTTCCCTAAACCTCAGGAACCAACCTCTGCCAGCTTCCAGCTTTTCTCCTGCAGCTTCCTTACCCCTCTCCATCCTTTATAAATTGAAGAGAATTAGGACCTTGCTCTGGATTAGGCTCTGGCTCAAAGGAATGTTGTGGTAAAACGTTCTCCACATCAGCAATAAGGCTATTTCACTTTCTTATCATTCACATGTTCACTGCAGTCATTTTTAATTTCTTTCAAGAACTTTTCTTTGCATTCACAACTTGGCAGTTTTGGGACAAGAGACCTAGCTTTCAGCTATCTTGGCTTTCCGTGTGCCTTCCCTACTAAGAGGAATGATTTTTAGCTTTTGATTTAAAGTGAGAGACTCTTCCTTTCACTTGAATACTTAGAGGCCATTGTAGGGTTATTAATTGGCCTCATTTCAATATTGTTGTATCTCAGGAAATAGGGGAGGCCTAAGGAGAGGGAGAGAGAGAAGGGAAAGGTCGGTCACTGGAGCAATCAGAATATACATGACATTTATCAGTGTTTGCCATCTTATATGGATGCAGTTTGTAGCACCCCAAAACAATTAAATGATAACATTGAAGATCAGTGATCAGAGATCACCATAACAGATATATAACAATAATGAAAAAGCTTGAAATATTGTGAGAATTGCCAAACTGTGACACAGAGACATGAAGTGAGCACATGATGTTGGAAAACTGGTGACGATAGACTTGCTTAATGCACAGTTGCCACAAATCTTCAATTTAAAAAAAAATCTGCAAATAAATAGGCATGCCTGTGTTTTTTGTGTTCTGTATTTAGTGATTCATCGATCCATTTTAGTTTTGATGCATTTCAAAACAAGTTGCAGTCATCCATGTATTTCATGCCTAAACACTTCAGCAGGTATATCATTAATTTAAGTTCAGTATTGAATGTAGTTATTCGTCTTTTTTTGGAGATAAAGGTTATATACAGTGAAATGTGCAGATCCTAAGTGTGCCCTTCAAAATATGTCAAGAACCTTCCTGTCATTGCTGTGTCAGGCATTTTAGAAGAGTACTTTGGACTCTGTGACTGTGTTTGAGTCATCCCTATAACAGACAAGGTTATGGCCTCTCACCCTGCAGCACAACGCCCCGATCCCCCAGGGAGGCAGAGGAGCCATCCAGTTTGTCACACATTATCAGCACTCCAGCACCCAGAGACGCATCCGTGTGACCACCATTGCCCGAAAGTAAGCAGCCCCAGTTTCCTTTCTGTTGAGTAACCGACTGACATTTTTCCCTTGAAGAGATACTTTAACGTTTATTAGTTTGTCTTTTTGATTCCATTGAATGGTTCTCACTACACCTCACTGGCTTATTTGATCAGAGAAGGAGGCATTTTTGGCTAACGCAGTTGGGTCTATGAACATTTGCCTAGAGGAATCATCTTTCTGTAGGAAATACAGTTCATTAAAAATGATTTATTATTATCATTTGGAGACAGTTTTGCTCTGGCCCAAACTGGAGTACAGTGGCACAATCACAGCTCACTGTAGCCTCAACCTCGCATGCTCGAGTGATCGTCCCACTTCAGCCTCCCAAGTAGCTGGAACTGCGGACACCTGCCACCAAAACTGGCTAATTTTTTTACTTTTTGTAGAGAGATGGGGATCTCACAATGTTGCTCAGGCTGGTCTCAAACTTTTAGGCTCAAGCAATCCTGCCACCTTGGCCTCCCAAGATGTTGGGATTTCAGGAATGAGCCACTGCAGCCAGCCTGTGTTTCTTTATCTGAATGGATGTCTGGCTTTCTGATCTCTCCTAAACTTAAGCATGGCACTAACTCTGGAATTGTCAGTTGGGCAGATGCACAGACTCAGCTCAGGCACATAGAAGCAGCATTTGACCAGGAGGCTGCGGCAGTCTTGATGGCACGGCTTGGGGTGTTCCGAGCGGAGTCAGAGGAGGGACCCGATGTGCTCCGGTGGCTGGACCGACAACTCATCCGACTGGTAAATGGGGACAGTGGCATTAGGTTCGGTCTTGGTTTCTGCTCTACTTAATAATTATTATATAGTAAATCAGCAAGAATTTATTAGTTGCCTTTGTTATGCCACACACTGGACATTCCGTTAAAGACGTGTTAAATGTGCATTTTCCCCACAGAGATTTACATTATAGTTGGGAAGAAGCAACACACACAGAGCATTTGGAGAGTGATACAAATCTGTGTGGATTGAGTTGACTTAGATGAGTCATTTTGTGAATCCTCTGGTCTTGTATTTTTTCTTTAAATCTGGGAAGTGGTTTTGGAACTAGGGATCCAGGTCTAGTGAGTTTAGGGAGATCCCTTGTGTTGGTCTGGGTTTAATCAGATGAGAGGAAATGGGCCAGGTGCAATGGCTCATGGCTGTAGTTTCAGCACTTTGCGAGGCCAAGGTGGGTAGATCACCTGAGGTCAGGAGTTCAAGAGCAACCTGACCAACATAGAGAAACCCGTCTCTACTAAAAATACAAAAATTAGCCAGGCATGGTGGCACATGCCTATAATCCCAGCTGCTTGGGAGGCTGAGGCAGGAGAATCGCTTGAACCCAGGAGGCGGAGGTTGCTATGAGCCGAGGTTGTGCCATTGCATTCCAGCCTGGGCAACAAGAGCGATACTCCGTCTCAAAAAAAAAAAAAATCAGGTTAGAGGAGTCACACTGTAATGTAAATAGGGAAAGTCTTTTATAAAGAATTACTACTACAACAGGGGAGTAGAACAGTGAGGGACTGGCCAGAAGGAAGTATAGAGAAGTGGGTAGCCACTACTTCTGGGGCTGAGATAGAGCACCCAAGGAAGTGCTCCCTCTCCCCAGGGCTGATCCAGACCCAGTTGGGAGGGCACGACCATGGCTTGGTGGGTCTTTTGCAGAAAAGTTGCCATGGCGCTGTGCCAGGGGAACTTGCTAGAAATTCATGCTCTAGAATTTGAAGAAAAGCCACCCTTAGGGTACAGGGAAAGCTGTCTAGAGGAAAATGTCTCAGTGGAGGCATACAGGGATGCTGCTTTCGCTGCTGGCTGTGAAGTTTTCCAGGAGTTCAGCACTAGGGAAGTCATGGTGCAGCAGGGCCTGGCACCCAGGAAGCTGCTGAGTGAGCACTCAGGTGCCCGAAGCTGACGCTCACCTCCAGCACTCTCTACTGGCAAAGCTTCTTATTGTGCCAGCTGGCAAAGGAGAGGTAGTGAAAGAGCCCATGTCCATTTCACAGCAGACAAAAGGGGTGCATTTGGAGCCACAAGGCAATAAATCAGTAATTGGCACACAATAATCTTACCTTCCTGGAGATCACAGCATGTGTGTGTGATCAAAGGCACGGAAAGGCCCAGTAAGGAAATCTATTTCCTTTAGCTCAGCCTTCTGTTTGCCCTTGGCATCTCATGCAACCATTTTTTCAGTAAGTGTCAACATTTCAAACACAATTTGGAAATTGCTACTTTAGGATTTCAGAGGGAAGGTAGATAAGCAGAGGGTCCAGGTGGTTAACAAAGGCTTCCTGTGGAAATGATCCTTGAGTCAGGTTTTTATTAGAATAGATTAATTGGAGAGGAGAAGGCAAGGCTTGCTGAGTAGAGGCCTAGCAGGAATGAGCCCTCAGGAGGTAGCTGGGCCTTTTAGCTTATGCTGAGGCCTTTGGAGAAACCAGTGTCACAGGAGGCCAGGTTGTGTAGAGGGGAACAGAGTCAGGGAAGGTACTCCTTGATTGGGGAGCTCCTTAACTTTAGGGAGCAAGGGAGACTTAGGTGTGATTGTGAAACAGGCGTGTGACGTCGGCATGATGCCTGTGTTTACATCTAACGTCACCATGTGAGGCACACTGCAGGGAGAAAAGGCTATTGTTGTGAATGGAGGCTTTTTCAGGCCCAGTGGTACTGAGACCAGCGTAGTGGTAGTAGAGATGGAGGAAGCAGAAGGTTTGAAATCAGGATACACTGAAAGAATTGATAAAGCTTGATGAAATGATTCTTTATGAAGTCAGAAACCAAAAAGTCAGCATTGAGTAACATTTCACATGAGGGTAACTTACTGTAAGAGTGGTGGTGAGGTAGAAGATGGGAAAGGAGAGCAACTTTAGGATGGGAGAAGGTGAATCTCTTTTTCTAATGGAATAGTCTATCTTTTGGTAATTGAATGTGAATTTGCAAAAGCGTGTCTCAGGAAAGCTTTCCGTTATTTAGGTAGATGTCCTGACTGGGGCTCAGGCTAGAGGTCAGCACTGGACACTGGAGGGTGGATTTGGATGACACCCATCTGGCTGTAGTGTTCATTTGTACCCAAAGCAGTGAGGATGGGAGTAGGGGGCCAAGAATTAACTCCCAAGGAGTCCGTTAGGGGGAGAAGGAAAACAAAACCATTGAAGAAGGCAGAGAAGAAGAAGGCTGGTTGGAGAGATGGTGAGAAATAGGAAGGCGATTTAGTAGCAGCTGAAGGAGAAAGTGTCAAATGTTTAGGCAGTCACTTGGCCCACGCTGCTAGGAAGTTCAAGAAGATGAGAACTGTGGAAGGACACCAGATTTTGTGGGAAGAAAGTAATTGTTAGAAATGAGGTTTCTTTAGATGGTGAACAGCCTAATTCTTTAGTGGCCAGGGACGTGTGAGCAGAAATAAAGGCAGGAAGAGAAAACATTGTGATTCAGAAGTCTGTCATTGGGAGAAATAAATTTGAATTGCAGTGTGAGAGAACATCAAAGCGTAATTGTAATTGTTAGTTTTCATGGTGTTAGAGAGTTTTCGTATGGAATAGGTGCCTGGGAGAGCTCACCTAGCTTCTCTGGTCAGGGCGGTCCTCAGGCCAGCATTGCCTGGGAGCTGATTAAGATGCAGAATCTTCAGCTCCTCCCGAGAGCTTGCATTTTTACAAGACCCCCTGGTCATTTGCCTGCTCACTGATGCTTGAGAAGTGCAAGTCTAGGACTTACAGTAAGTGGCAGAGTTCAGACTGGAATGTAGCTTAGTCCAAGTGTTTTTCCAGGTAATTCTAACTTAGATTTTTTTTTTTCTCTCTCTTCGTATTTGTTTGTTTGTTTTTTGGTATTTTCCTTCTGTAGTGTCAGAAGTTTGGACAGTATAATAAAGAAGACCCCGCTTCTTTTAGGTTATCTGACTCCTTTTCTCTATATCCTCAGGTAAGTAATATATGTTTCTAAAATAACTATAGAACAATAAATTTTGATAGAAATTAACTTCAGTTTCAGGGTAAAGTGAGGGCTTTTTAATGTCTTGAGACTCAGTCCGTAGGTGACAGAGTTTGTTCAACCCAAGTCGAATGTGTGTCTGGGGAAGACAGCACCCTAAGCCCCACAAAAGATAAAGATGACGTGCAGAGGGGAGAAAACTCATGCATACATTTTCATGAACAGGCAAGATAGGATCATTGATATAAGGCCATAAAAAATATCTCTGATGTGTAAAAGTTCTGGGGAAACAGTCAGCTACCTCAGCAACAAACCAAGAAAATGAGCACACATGGAGGTGAATATAGCAAAAAAAACAAAACAAAACAAAACAAACCCACAGTTAATATGACAAATATTTAATAATATGTCTGTGGTTATTAGGTACATTATAACCAGGAATCAGCAACAAACAGCTCCTGAAAGTAACTGCACTCTTGATGAACCAAGCCTTTAGAAGCCACTGGACAAGAGAGGAGGGGGAGAAGTAGATGAATTTTCATCTCCATTGTAATTGAGGAAATAGAGCATAACTCATGAGTGTCTATAAGGATTACAGGAGCTGAGGCCAATTGAGTATTAAATATTTAGCACAGTGCCAGTCACCTGCTCAGCATTAGAAGTGACCTAGCTCCATAGCAGGTGCCTGGGACTCTGAGGTGCGTACATGCAAGAGGTTAAAGCTGTATGGTGTTGTGGGAAGAGCCCCAGATCAGCCAGAGTCAGGGCGAGGTTCCAGAGCTGGCCCTACCTCTGCTGACCCTAGAGGAGGTCCCAGACCCCTGGAGAGTTCGGTTTTCCACCTCTAGCAGTGGGGAGTTTGCCTGCAGGAGTGGTTTGCAGTTGTTTGTTTTTTTTAAAGCCATGGAATCCTTTCTTTGAGAGGAGCTGCCCTTAAACGCCAGCACATAAAGCAGATAGATTTGGTGCTTCTCTGGTTGTGCCCATGTACCACCCCCACACTGGGTCTCACCAGAGCCTTCACCCCTGGGCCCCTGAGGACTTGAGGACTCTACGAGCACAGCTTGAAAACCAGATGGAATGCTGTCTCAGATTCCTTCTGTCAAGGCATTCTAGGAGAGAGGCCAGCCAGAGCCCAGTCTCTAGAGCCATGTGGCCTGGTGTAGAGTCCAGCTGTAACACTCAGTAGTGGTGTGACCTTGGAGAAGTTACTTGCCCCTCTGTGCCTCCATTTTCTCACCTGTAAACTAGGGATGGTAAGAGAACCTGCCTCATGGGCTTATTGGAAGGATTAAGTAGTTCTTGTCAAGTGCTTTGTGCCTTGCATGTAGGATGTATTGAATGTCAGCCTTGATGATTATTTAGGAACCTATGATTCAATATTTGGAGTCTCAGGAAGCTTTATACTTCACAATGCAGCTCATTTTCATGTTCTGGCAACCTTTTTTTTTGAGACGGAGTTTCGCTCTTGTTACCCAGGCTGGAGTGCAATGGCGCGATCTCGGCTCACCGCAACCTCCGCCTCCTGGGTTCAGGCAGTTCTCCTGCCTCAGCCTCCTGAGCAGCTGGGATTACAGGCACGCGCCACCATGCCCAGCTAATTTTTTGTAGCTTTAGTAGAGACGGGGTTTCACCGTGTTGACCAGGATGGTCTCGATCTCTTGACCTCGTGATCCACCCGCCTCGGCCTCCCAAAGTGCTGGGATTACAGGCTTGAGCCACCGCGCCCGGCTCTGGCAACTTTTTAACTTGAGCTGAAAGAAAGAAAGGGTGAGAACCTATGGCTGCAGTGTCATCCCTTGTCCCTTTCTCCCCTACACCTGCATCCCAGCTTGTGTCCTGAGCTCTCATCTGCTGTTCCTGTGCCTGGAGTCCCCGTCCCCTGGCCCTGTGGCCTCCTCAGCCACATCTCTCAGGGTTTATCGTCAGCCCCCAGAGCTCTGGGAAGTCTCCTCCTGACCCTCCACCCCCACCTCCCCAGTGCTATCTCGTACTCTGGTTCGTAGCCCCAAGTGTGCCTTTCTCACCGGGCCTGACTTCTCTGAGAGCAGATATTCTGTCTTCGCTACCTGGCACAGTAAACTCTGGAAATAAACACAGACTCTGGAAATAAACGTTTCTTTGACTTTCCTCTTAAATATGGAAGCTTTGACATACCCAGAGGCACTTAAAAAAATTAATTTTTATTGCATCAAAAGACACATAACAAAGTTTACCATCTTAACCATTTTTAAACCTACAGTTGATCAGTGTTATGTGCATTCACATTATTGAGCACCTGATGTCTAGAATTTTTCACTTTTCAGAGTTGAAACTCTGTGCTCATTAAGCAACAACTCCCAGTTTTCCTCTTTCCCCAGCCCCTGGTACCACCTTAGGCTTTCTGTTCTGTGAACCCAGAGAGCCCTTTTCTGGGTTCTATTTCAGAGGCCTGAGGTAGATTACTCTGTGGGTGTTTAAGAAGGTTACAACTATATGCATTTCTCTTTTGTTCTTTGTGAATGCAGTTCATGTTCCATCTGAGAAGATCTCCGTTTCTTCAAGTGTTCAACAACAGTCCTGATGAGTCGTCATATTACAGACACCATTTTGCCCGGCAGGACCTGACTCAGTCCCTCATCATGATCCAGCCCATTCTCTACTCTTACTCATTTCATGGGCCACCAGAAGTAAGGCTTTCCCCAAATGCTTTCCTGAGGATTGGAATCACCTAATAGATACTCTTTTTTTAAGCAAATTTACTTAGAAAGCAGAACTGTTAAGAAGAAGGAAAACTTTGAGTTTTTATAATAATTTAACATTATTTCTTTTAAAAAATACCTTTAGGAAAATGTCAAAGAACATGTAAAGCTATTATTTGTGGAAGGCAGGAATAAATGTAAAAAACTCTAATAAATAACATGGATGCTTTTTTTCCCTTGTGCTCATATACTTACACCAGCAATAGCAAGTCTTGTATCTGAAGGAATTACTCCTAGATACATAATAGGCTTTGTGCAAAACAAAAAAAACATAGTGAAGAAACTATTATAATAGAGAATCAAATAACAATCCAAATGTTTAATATAGGAAAATAAATAAGTAACCTGAGAAATGGAGTTGATCCTCAATATTCATGGAGGATTGGTTCCAGGACCTCCCTCGGATACCAAAATTTTTAGATACTCAAGTTACTAATATAAAATTACATAATATTTGCATGTAACCTGGGCACATTCTCCCATATACTTTAAATCATCTCTAGATCAGTTATAATACCTAATTATAATGTAAGTGCTGTGTAAATAATTGTCATACTGTATGGTTTAGGGAATAATGACAGGAAAACAGATATGTGCATGTACAGCACAGACGCATATTTTTCTCAGATATTTTCAATCCAAGGTTGGTTGAATTTACAGATATGGAACCTACTGATATGGAGGGCCAACAGTATTCACAAAATGTATGTAACATAGTAAAATAGATAAGTCCTTATGTAAAAATGTTACATGAAAAAAAGTCAAAATAGAAACTTTGCTAAATATTGCCTGCAAAAATAAGAACTATATGGAAAAAAAACCAAAATATCAATACTTGTTGTACTTGAGTACACATTTTAAAATTTTCTTCAGTGAGTACAGGCTACTTTTGTTATTGAAATAATTACTAAATTAGCAGGCAGATGACCTGACGTCAGGAGTTTGAGACCAGCCTGCCCAACATGGTGAAACCCTGTCTCTACTAAAAATACAAACATTAGCTGGGTGTGGCACCAGTAATCCCGGCCATTCGGGAAACTGAGGCTGGAGAATCACTTGAACCCAGGAGGCGGAGGCTGCAGTGAGCTGAAATTGCACCAGGGCATTCCAGCCTGGGCAACAGGACAAGACTCCCTCTCAAAAAAAAATAATAATTACTGATATAAAAATTATATGTATATGTAAATATGACAATAAATTATATACGTATAATTATGTAGTAATATATAAAATATAAATTATATACACACACCCACACACCCATATATATATATATTTTTTTTTTCTTTTTTTTTTTTTTTTTTTTTTTGAGATGGGGTCTTACTCTGTCACCCAGGCTGGAGTGCAGTGGTGCAATTTCTGCTTACTGCAACCTCCACCTCCCAGGTTCAAGTGATCCTGTCACTTCAGCCTCCTGAATAGTGGGGACCACAGGCACGTGCCACCACAGCTGAGCTAATTTTTTGTGTTTTTGGTAGAGACCGGGTTTTGCCATGTTGCCCAGGCTGGTCTTTAACTCCTGGGCTTAAATGATCTGCCTACCTGGGCTTCCTAAAGTGCTAGGTTTACAGGTGTGAGCTACCACACCCAACCATAATATATATTTTGTAGTAAACTTTAAAAATGGGTACTAGGCCGGGCGCGGTGGCTCAAGCCTGTAATCCCAGCACTTTGGGAGGCCGAGGTGGGTGGATCACGAGGTCAAAAGATCGAGACCATCCTGGTCAACACGGTGAAACCCCGTCTCTACTAAAAATACAAAAATTAGCTGGGCATGGTGGTGCGTGCCTGTAATCCCAGCTACTCAGGAGGCTGAGGCGGGAGAATTGCCTGAACCCAGGAGGCGGAGGTTGCGGTGAGCTGAGATTGCGCCATTGCACTCCAGCCTGGGTAACAAGAGCGAAACTCCGTCTCAAAAAAAAAAAAAAAAAAAAAAAATGTGTACTAAATGCTGTCTTTCATATAGGTATCCATAGTCTGTCTTATCTACAGAGAGTATCTCTGATTTCTAAAATACATACAAAACTGAGAATATTCAGAATTATTTTTTGTTCCAAGATCAAAAGATATTATTAAGCTTGGTCAACATAGTGTGAGACCCTGTCTCTACAACAAATAATTAGTTGGGCATGGTGGCATACACCTGTAGCCTCAGCTACTCGAGAGACTGAGGTGGGAGGATCACTTGAGCCCAAGAGGTCAAAGCTGCAGTGAGCCAGAGTCATATCACTTTATTCCAGCTTGGGCAACAGAGCAACACCCTGACTGTTAAAAAAAAAGGTATCATGCGGCCAGGCGCGGTGGCTCACGCCTGTAATCCCAGCACTTTGGGAGGCCAAGATGGGTGGATCACGAGGTCAAGAGATCGAGACCATCCTGGTCAACACGGTGAAACCCCGTCTCTATTAAAAATACAAAAATTAGCTGGGCATGGTGGCACGTGCCTGTAGTCCCAGCTACTCGGGAGCCTGAGGCAGTAGAATTGCTTGAACCCAGGAGACAGAGGTTGCGGTGAACCGAGATCGCGCCATTGCACTCCAGCCTGGGTAACAAGAGCGAAACTCCGTCTCAAAAAAAAAAAAAGGTATCATTAATCTCCCTTCTCAATTGATGAGGAACTATTTGGAGCCGATTTTTCCTGCAAAGTAGAGACTGAGTCAGGAGCAGAAAGTGGAAATGTGTCAGGAAGAAAAGGGGTGAGCCACTTTGCTGGGCAGCCTTTGCTGTGGATACCAGGCATGGGGTCAGAGTCGGGTGGAAGTGGTTGCTGTGTGGGAAGCAGGGAAGACCAATGCCATCTTTCTCTCTCTTTTTCTTCAGCCAGTACTCCTGGACAGCAGCAGCATTCTTGCTGACAAAATTTTGCTGATGGATACTTTCTTCCAAATTGTCATTTATCTTGGTGAGGTAAGATTATATTATTGATTTATTTATTTTTGTTTTTAAATTGGAGAAAAGGCATACAAATTTATTCAGTATGTGCACAAGGAGAGTTACTGTCCTTAACTGTGGTTTTTGTTTTCTTCTTATTTATTAATTTAGGTTTTACTGACATTTGTTACAAGTTTGGGCTTAGAAAGCACAGTGGCTTTTATTCTAGTGAATAAAATCTTTTCTTAGGTCCCTGGAGTATTTGTATATTTATTAATTTCAATAGTATTTGCTGTAAGTATGGGCCAGTGCAGTGGCTCATGCCTATAATCCCAGCACTTTGGGAGGCTGAGGTGGGCATATCACCTGCGGTCAGGAGTTCAAAACCAGCTTGACCAACATGGCAAAACCCCGTCTCTACTAAAAATACAAAAATTAGCTAGGCGTGGTGGCATGCACCTGTAGTCCCAGCTACTCTGGAGGCTGAGGTGAGAGAATCACTTAAACTCGGGAGGTGAAGGTTGCAGTGAGCCAAGATCACGTCACTGCACTCCAGCATGGTCAACAGAGCGAAACGCCATCTCAATAATAATAATAATAATAATAACAACAACAATAATACTGCATGCTTTAAAAAAATTTCAGGTGATTCTTTTAAATCACCGTAATTTATTACCTTCAAAGTTAGGCAAGACGAGTTTATTCTCCTCAGTAAATATTTTATACATACTACTGTTCTATCAGAGTTAGCGTTTGGAGCTAAAGTTGTACTTTGATGAAATAACATGGCCCAGGGAACGTTACACTAGGTCTGCTGACCCCTAGGATAGCTGTGGATAGCTCTCAGTCCATTTCTTTCTCAGTGGGGTTCATGCCCTAAGAAAGGGAATAGCTCCTCTGAATTATTTGCGTGTTTATGGCAAAAAATCCTTCAATGGAGATAATGGTGATATTTATATTCAGTGATGCTTTTTCTTCTATTGTATGTTCTCTACCTTCATTTAATTGGTCATAAATTTGGTTTCCTAGTGACCAACTATTAGAAATGATTTCCGATGTCGTGAAAAGATATAAATTGTGTTTCAGGATTCCTTCAGTAACTTAGGAAGTATTATTTTCTAAGACTCCTAGGTATTTTATAACTTTAAACTTTTTTCAGCATATTAACACCCATTCTGCTAGCCACTTGCACACAGGTGCTAGGCCATCAGTAATAGTCCTGGACTGAGGGCCGGATGACCAGCTGCTCTTCCCACTGGGTCCTTTGGTAGTGATACAGCCGGCGCTCCGTATCCACAGGTTTCATCTCTGCAGATTCAACCAACCGCAGGTTAAAAATAATTTTGAAATAATAATAAAAAATAATATAAATAAAATACACAGCACAGGCTGGGTGTGGTGGCTTACATCTGTAATCCCAGCACTTTGGGAGGCTGAGGCAGGCAGATCATCTGAGATCAGGAGTTCAAGACCAGTCTGGCCAACATGGCAAAATCCTGTCTCTACTAAAAATACAAAAATTAGCCAGGTATGTTGGCGGGCGCCTATAATCCCAGCTACTCGGGAGGCTGAGGCAGGAGAATCACTTGAACTCAGGAGGTAGAGGTTGCAGTGAGCCGAGATCGCACCACTGCACTCCAGTCTGGACGACAAGCGATACTCCGTCTCAAAAAAACCAACCAACCAACCAAACAAAACAGCACAAGAACTTTTACATAATCTTTACATTGTATAAGGTATTATAAGTAATCTAGAGATGATTTAAAGTGTATGGGAAGATGTACACTGGCTATATGCAAATACCGTGCCACTTTGTATTGAGGATCTATGGAATTTGGTATTGGGAGGAGTGGTCCTGGAACCAACCTTGTGGATACCAAGGGCTGACTGTATCCACAAGTCATTTAAAAAATGTTATAAGGAGACAGAATGAAAGAAAAGACTCGTTTGAGAGAGGAATAAATGCTGGGAACAATTAGATAAAGCAGTAATGGTGGGGGAAGAAAAGGGAAGGAATTAGGCTGGAAAGTCAGGAGGAGGCAAAACCGATGATGAGAAGTTGCCCTGCGGTCTTGGCGGGGAGAGGACTAGGGGTCATGCTGCTGTGTGAAGGAGGAGACCCTCATGGAGGCCACAGTACAGTGCTTTCTTTGCCTTAAGCTCACCCTGATTATCAACATTTCTTTTGTAACCCCTGATCCTGTTTATTCCAATTATTGAACACATTCTTGTGCAAGTGAGGGTTTCTGAGGATAAAGACAGTGACTTTGTTCTCACCCTCCCAAAGCCCTGAGTGTGCTGGATGTGAGTGTTCTTATGAACTCTTGGATCCTGGTAAGCTTACAGGCATTTCCCATAGGCCAACAGTCAGTCACAGCATTTAGTCCTGGAAAACGGTAACTGCCACTCTGAGAAGGAGTGAGCAGGCTACAGAAGGAGGCATCTGACAAGAACCCTCTGCCTGGAGCCATGTTAATGGCTCTGTGAAGACACATTGCACACTTGCTATAGCCTCTTTCTCCATTTTTCCTCTCCATTGTCGTCTTGTTTTCTTAAGTAACATGCAAAAGCACTTCACTTTATTTATAAGGTATAAGAATCAGTTAATGAATGTTTCTTGATTTCCTGTGTATATAAGATATTTCCTAGACCAGTTGCTGATGCGTGTAAAAGAAGGAAGGGTGACAAAATATGTAGTTTAGTCAGGGAGACAGTCTACTTTCCATAGTTGAGCATATGGCTTCTCCTCGCTGCCTGATCAACACACTTTGATTCTTACAGCCTTCGCCTCCCTTGCTAAGCATACCTTGATTCAGGGCCCAGCGGGAGCAGGGCACGGGGATGAGTCAGTTGCACCCAACTCTGTATCACTAGAGGAGGAGTGTAATGTGTGTGCTGTTAGGAAAGAAGATGAGGGAATGGAGTCTGTGTGGGCAGCCAGCAAATCCCTTTCCCTGCCAGGTGTGCGGAGATGAGAGGCTAGACTGAGTGGTAACAGTGGAAGTGGAAAAGGAGGGAGGCTGTGGCTCCTTGGGATGAGTAATCCACAGGCTTTGTTAACTCGTTGATATAGAAGAGAGGAGGCGTGAGTGATGCATGACATTCCTGGGGGAATGTGCAGGTGGAGGCGTCCTGGATGCACCCACTTGCTTACTCCTGCTTCTCCTCCTGCCAGTAGCTCTGCTTTGCTCTCCCTCTGAAGCTTATCATTTTTGATATAAGAGTTCTTCACTGGAAACAAGCCCTGAGTGGCAATGGTAGAATGTCAGTGTCACTGAAGGCTGTTGTTAACGGTTTCACAATAGTTTTGGTTGGTTTATTTCTGTGTAGACCATAGCCCAGTGGCGTAAAGCTGGTTACCAGGACATGCCCGAGTACGAGAACTTCAAGCACCTTCTGCAGGCACCACTGGATGATGCCCAAGAAATTCTGCAAGCACGCTTCCCGATGCCACGCTACATTAACACGGAGCACGGAGGCAGTCAGGTGAGTGAGCTGAGCTCTAGCTCCAGTGGTTGGTTTTATGATAGATTGTTACGGCTATATATCCAAACAGGGTGGTTTTTTATGTGATGACATAAGTTGACACACAGGAATCTTCCAAATATGAGTTCTTTCTAAATGAATGGTCAAAATATGCTTGTGTAAAAGGATTGCCAAAATAAAATACGTATTTTATGTTTTAGGATACTTAAATGGAGAGCCAGTGGGCTTAAGCCAAAGAAATAAGTTACTGTGCAGTAAAACAATTCTAGTTTAACCAAAAAAAAGTTGTAAAAACTTACCTTTTTTCTGTTACACTAATTTTAATCTTTAAACGTTTTTTTGTTGTGTTGTTAAAGGCTCGATTCCTTTTGTCCAAAGTGAACCCATCTCAGACACACAATAACCTCTATGCTTGGGGACAGGTAAGAAATTGTCAGGTATTTGGGGAGGATGCCAAGCTAGTTTTTTAAAAAGTTGTTTTAAAATTCTACAAATTGGATCTATTTTGGCCTGGAGACAGAATAACTGCATAACTTGGGTATTTTGCCAGGGAGTAAGGAGGAGGGAAACAAGTTGAATAACACAGCTGGGCCGGAGGTTGAGGGGGGCTCCCTGTGTGGGTCCCCTTCCACAGTACACAGTGTAACTTACCAGGTTCAGGCCAGGGGACAGAGCACTGTACTGTGGCCGCCATGAGGGTCTCCTGCTTCACACAGCAGCATGACCCCTAGTCCTCTCCCTGCCAAAACCACAGGGCAACTTATCATCATCGGTTTTACCTCCTTCTCACTTTCCAGCCTAATTCCTTCCCTTTTCTTCCCCCACCATTACTGCTTTATCTAACTGTTCCCAGCATTTATGCCTCTCTCAAACGAGTCTTTTCTTTCATTCTGTCTCCTTATAACATTTTTTAAATTAAACTTTTATGAGATAACTGTAAATTTATATTGTTGTAAGAAATGATACAGAGAGAGATCAGCTATATCTTTTACCCATTTTCCTTTAGTGTTAACATCTTGCAAAGACTATTATATAGTATCACAACTGGGATATTGAGATTGATAAGGTCAACACGTGCAGCATTTCCATCAGCACCAGGATCTCTCATGTGCCCTTTTATAGTCACACCAGCTTCCCTCCTGCCTCTGCCCCCCACTGCCAGTGCCTGGCGGTTGCTCACCTGTTTACCATTTCTATAATTTTGTCATCAAGAATATTATGTATGAAGTCACACAGTCTATAACCTTTTGGGGTTGGCTTTTTTTCCCTTAACATAATCATCTAGAGAGTCATCTCAGGTTGTTGCATGTATCAAAAGTTTGTTCCTTTTTATTTGCCAAGTAGTATTCCTCAGTATAGATACATGTATTGCAGTTTGTTTGATCATTAACCCATTGAAAGATACCTGTGTTGTTCACAGTTTCTGGCTACTAGGAATAAAGCTGCTATAAACATTCATGTGCAGAAACCTTGTTATCTCTTTAAATCTTCATTTCTTTGAGATAAATGCCCAGGAGTACATTTGCTGGGTTGTATGGTAATTATATGTTTAGTTTTTAAGAAACTGCCAAACTACTAGCAATGTGTGAGTGATCCAGTTTCTCTGCATCCTAGCCATCGTTTGGTGGTATCATTTTTATTTTAGCCATTCTGGTAGGTATGTAGTGGTATATCATTGCAGGCTTTTTTTTTTTTTTTTTTTTTTTTTTTTTTGAGACGGAGTTTCACTCATGTTACCCAGGCTGGAGTGCAATGGCGCGATCTCGGCTCACCGCAACCTCCGCCTCCTGGGTTCAGGCAATTCTCCTGCCTCAGCCTCCTGAGTAGCTGGGATTACAGGCACGCACCACCATGCCCAGCTAATTTTTTTTTGTATTTTTAGTAGAGACGGGGTTTCACCGTGTTGACCAGGATGGTCTCGATCTCTTGACCTCGTGATCCACCCACCTTGGCCTCACAAAGTGCTGGGATTACAGGCTTGAGCCACCACGCCCGGCTTATCATTGCAGTTTTAATTTACATTTTCCGAATGACTGATGGTGCTGATAATCTTTTCATGTGCTACTTTGCCATCTGTGTATCTTCTTCAGTGAAATCTCTGTGTCTTTGGTTTGTGGTCTAACTGGATTATTTGGATTTTTACTGTTTGAGAGTTCTTTATATATTCTAGATACTACTTTTTCAAATATGTGGTTTGTAAATATTTTCTCTCACTTGTAGTTTATTAATTTTCTTTATAGGTTTATCCTATTTTGGTTTGCTCAGCTTTTTGCTTCTGTACGTTTATATCTCTTGCCAGAATAGGAAAATTTTCAGTCATTATTTCTTTGAATGCCTTTTCACCGAAAGAAGTGCTCTCTTTTCTTTCTTTCTTGACATCCGGTGACATGAATGTTAGATATTTTGCCATATCCCAGGTACTACATTTCCATGTATTTTCTTTGTTTTGTTCATTTGGGTAACTTCCATTATTTTGTCTTCCAGTTTATTGATTCTTTTTTCTGTTCCTTTTCTGCACTGAACTTATGCACTGAGCTTTCTGTTGGTCACTGTGTTTTTCAGTTACAAAATTTCCGTTTGATTCTCCATGTCTTCCACTTCTTTCCGGGGACATTGTTTTTCTTTGCCGAGGCTTCCTATTTTTTCATTTGTTCAAATGTGTTTGCAATTGCTCATGAAATATTTTTATCATGGCTGTTTCTAACAATTGTTGTCAACTCAGTGTTAACATGTGTCAATTGTCTTTTTTTTTTTGAGGCAAAGTCTTGCTCTGTTGCCCAGGCTGGGAGTGCAGTGGTGCAATCTCAACTCACTGCAACCTCCACCTCCCGGGTTCAAACGATTCGCATATCTCACCCTTCCAAGTAGCTTGGATTACAGGTGCTCACCACCACTAGCCCGGGCTAATTTTTGTATTTTTAGTAGAGACGAGGTTTCACCATGTTGGGCAGGCCGGTCTTGAACTCATGACCTCAAGTGATCTGCCCTCCTCAGCCTTCCAAAGTGCTGGGATTACAGGTATGAGCCATCGCGCCCAGCCTGTCAATTGTCTTTTTAAATTCAGTTGGAGGGCTTTGTATAAGTGATTTTTTGATTGAAAGTTGGACACTTGAGTATTTGTATGAGACTCTGGATCTTATTTAAAACTGCTACTTTTCACTGTTTTTTTCTTACACTACTCTGACAGGGAAGGTGGTTGCAAGGCTGAGTGGGGCAGTGGTGGGTTCCATTACCTCCAGGTGGAGAAGCCCAGATTTTCCACTGGCTTCTGTTGACACCGGGGAACACCTAGTGATTTCTCATTACTGCTTAGTGGGAATGGGAGTTCCAGCTCCCCCATAGCCTCCAGTGACGCCACTGTGGAGATGGCCTTGTTACATCTGGGTGACGGTGAAAGTCCTTACCCTCCACCAGGCGTCTGATACCATCCCAGTAGGCAGGGGTGGGATATGTATTTTTGCCAGGTTGGGCTGGAAGTCCACGCTCCACAGATGGCCTCTACTGACACCACAAGTGTAGGGGAATTTTCTACTGGCCATTGGGGATGAACTTCCTGGCTCCATACTTAGCCTTCTCTGCCACCATCCCAGTGGGAGTGTTGGAGTGCCTTGTTACTGCCTTGTGAGGGTGGAAACTTGAGCTGCCCACCCAGCTTTTGCTGATTCAGGTGGGTCAGGGCCATAGTTTTTTTTCATTTTTGCCTGGAGTACAGTGGTTATTATCTAAGATTGTTCTGTCTTGCTGGGCTGCTTTAGTCTTTTGGCTAGAGAAAGTGGATGCTTTTCATTGTTTTGTTTCGTTTTGTTTGAGTCTGTGCTCAGTGACAATTTGCCAGCTTCCTCACTTCCAAATCCAGAGTATATAAGGCAAAAAGGAAGCCCAAGGACTCACTGCTGTGTTGTTCCTTGGGTCTCAAGTTCTTTAATTTGTCTTCTGTCTTCTCTTCAGCTTTCAAGGCCTTCTTATGTTTGGTTTATATAAATGCCCAAGGTTTTTAGTTGTACTTAGTGGGAGGAATAGAGAAAAGTATATCTTCTACTCCTTTTTCTTTGAAATCCTCTGAAAACATTTTGATCATGCTTATATTTTTCTAATTATAACAGCATGGTTTCATTTTAGAAAATTTGAATATGTTTAAAGAAATAAAAGTTAGATTACCTAGAACGGTTATCTAAAGAGTTAACTATTTCCAGCATTATTCTGCATAATATAAAGTGTATTAATGTTTGTGTGTGTGTGTATATATATATTTTCTTTACAAAATTGGAATCTTACTATAAATTGAGGTTTCTATTCTATTTTTTCCCATAACATTAATACAATTATAAGCTTTTTCTGATATTTGAAACATCCATCCATTCAGTGGAGATACTGGTTCACTCATTCATGGGTACACCATTATCCAGCTTCTGTTGTAAGCAGAGCACTTAAGAGGAAGGGTGGGTGTGTAGGCCTCTGTGAGCTTACATTCTTGAGGAGCTAGACTCTGGGTACGTCATCAGGGTTGTGGAGAAGAGGGTGAAGTAGAAGGCCTTATGCTTAAAACTAGCAGGTGCTGGCAGCCTGATCTCAGTGTATCAGGAAAGAGTTTTGTGAGGAAATTGTGCTTTAGTTGAAAGAAGTCGTCAGTAAGGCAGAGGATGAGGTTATGGGAGTACTCGTAGCAGAGGGGACAACACCTGTGAATGTTCTGAGGGAAGGCACTTGACAGCTCATGAATTCTAAACAGCTTCTAAGATTTCTGCCAACTAATCTTTATCATTACGTTTCAGGAAACTGGAGCACCCATCCTAACTGATGACGTTAGCCTGCAGGTGTTCATGGACCATTTGAAGAAGCTGGCTGTCTCCAGTGCTTGTTAAGCTGATGTGGCCAGGAAATTGAAGAGAACGGTGTCAGATCTTGTTCAAAATGTCTGTAAAGGCTTAATAACATTCCTGTTACTTTTCTAGCAGATTTTAACAAATAATTAAGGAAATTTTGTATGTAACTCTTTAGATTATAATTTATTTGTATTCCATGTCTTTCTCTCTTTTCTTGCACTATAAAATTATAAGGTCATAAATGTTTTGGTACTTGTAGATGTTTATGTGCGTTTTGTATCCTAACTTTTAGAATCTCAATAAAATCAGAGGTAAATATATTTTGGCAACTTGTTTAAGTAAGATTCTTAATGATTATAAAGGAAATAAATCTAGATGCAGAAAACACTGGCTAAAATATTGCTAATGCAAATGTGATTTCCTGAGGTCTCTATGTGAGTGTGTATGTGCTTTAAGTGACTTCCTCAAGAAGTGTTTCCTGAACTTAATCCTCATAATTAAAGTAATATATATGCAGGATCAAAATGAAACAAATACCTTATACTAAAGAGCTTATAACAAATAAGAAGTTACCTCCATTGCCTAAGCTCAAACCCACTTTTTGAAGATAACTGCTTTTAACTTCTCCTTACAAGATTTTTGTTGATGTATTTTTTAGCCCATATCTCAATTCCCATTTTCAAAGAATCAAAATATTGAGACTTTTCTGTCTACCATCCAGTTATTATTTGTATATTATCAAGATTGGTAAAATTTATATTCCGGGTCAGATACATGGCTCACACCTGTAATCTCAGTGCTTTGAGAGGTCAAGGCAGGAGACTCACTTGACGCTGGGAGTTTGAGACCAGCCTGGGCAACATAGTGAGACTGTCTCTACAAAAAATTTTATAAGTTAGTGGGCCATGGTGGTGCGTGACTGTAGTCCCAGCTACTTGGGAGGTGAAGGCAGGAGGATCACTTGAGCCCAGGAGTACAAGGTCACAGTGAGCTATGATCATGCTACTGTACTCCAGCCTGGGTGGAAGAGCAAGACCCGGTTTCAGGAAAAAAAAAAAATTGTATTCTGGCCTATTATATTTTTTGTCACTAAATTGACTGTGAAAACTGAAAGCTTCTAAGACGCATTTGCACAGTCATGATGATGTAAATATTGTTCAAGTCCAAGCAAGGTAGGATGACATTTTTCTCCAGGGTGCTAGTGTCCCGATCAGTCCCTATGCCACTTGTAGGAAAACATTCCAAAGGACAAAATCAGAGTTACTTTTGGCATTTCATCAGGCCGTATGTTGGCTTGCTCCCTATTTGGATTATGATCTCTTAGATTTGCTATGGTTTTCCCCAGAATTTCTAAGTTTTGTATGCTTTTTGAAAGAAGAAATATTTTGTTCTGTTTACTAGAAATTCTAGCTTATTCTACTGAATGAAGTCCTTTTTTTTTTTTCTTCTTTGGAGGTCACTGATGTCCCTTTTTAATGGGGGCCAATCACTTTGACCTGCTACACAACTGTCATCCAGGAATTTCTTCTGTTGGGAATCTTGGGTTAGTTCCACTCTTCCCTTTATTCCATAAGGCATTTTGCAATCTCAAATGACTTACTAAAAGGAGTACTTGGAGAGAACTCATTGGATCTAAGCATATCTACAAATCTATTCTGTCTTCATACTTTATGACTTTGCCAGGTAATATGGTTTGGATATTTGTCCCCTCCAAGTCTGTCATTGAAATGTAATCCCCAGGATTGGAGGTAGGGCCTGGTGGGAAGAGTTTGGGTCATACTGGTGGATTCTTCATGAATGGTTTGGTGCCATCCGCACAGAAATGAGGGAGTTCTTGTTCTGAGTTCAAACGAGGTATAGTTGTTTAAGAGTGTGGTGACTGGAGACTGTGGCTCATGCCTATAATCCCAGCACTTAAGGAAGCTGAGGTGGGTGGATCATCTGAGGTTTGGAGTTCAAGACCAGCCTGGCCAACATGGTGAAACTCTGTCTCTACTAAATATATAAAAGTTTGTATTCCCAGCTACTCAGGAGGCTAAGCACAAGAATGGCTTGAACCCGAGAAGCAGAGGTTGCAGTGAGCCAAGATCATGGCACTGCACTCCAGCCTGGGTGACAGTGAGATTCCATCTCAAAAAAAAAAAAAAAAAGTGTTAACCTCCTCCACCTCCTCCTCTCGTTTTGCATTGTGATACATCGGCTACCTCTTTAACTTCTGCCTTGACTGTAAACTTCCTGAGGCCTTCACTAGCAGCAGATGCTGGCACTTTGCTTCCTATACAGCCTACAGAACAGTGAGCCATAAACGTAAACCATAAACCTCTTTTTAAAATAAATTCCCAAAAAATAAAAAGTAAATTGCCCAATCTCAGGTGTTCTGTTATAGAGATGCAAAAACAGACTAACCCATTGGGTTTAAAGGTATATGCCCAAGATAATCTCAGAACTTTGGAGCCATTATTTCATTAATTCAACAAAGAAGTATCCAGTACTTGTCTATGGAGTAGTCTTCTAGGCATTGAGAATATTGCCAATGAAAAAAAACTACTGTTTTCATAGAGTTTATGCATTAGTTAGGGAAGTCCACCTATAACAGTGTTAGAAGTAAATGATACTGGGCCGGGCGCGGTGGCTCACGCTTGTAATCCCAGCACTTTGGGAGGCCGAGGCGGGTGGATCACGAGGTCAAGAGATCGAGACCATCCTGGTCAAAATGGTGAAACTCCGTCTCTACTAAAAATACAAAAATTAGCTGGGCATGGTGGCGCACGCCTGTAGTCCCAGCTACTCGGGAGGCTGAGGCAGGAGAATTGCTTGAACCCGGGAGACGGAGGTTGCGGTGAGTCGAGATCGCGCCATTGCACTCCAGCCTGGGTAACAAGAGCGAAACTCCGTCTCATGCGCAGAAAAAAAAAATAAAAAAAAGAAGTAAATGATACTGCTGGCACGGTGGCTCATGCCTGTAATCCCAGCACTTTGGGAGGCCAAGGTGGGCAGATCACCTGAGGTCAGGAGTTTGAGACCAGCCTGGCCAAAATGGTGAAACCCTGTCTCTATTAAAAATACAAAAATTAGCCGGGTGTGGTGGCACACGCCTCTAATCCCAGCTACTTGGGAAGCTGAGGCAGGGAGAATTGCTTGAACTCAGGAGTGGAGGTTTCATTGAGATAGTGCCACTGCACTCCAGCCTGGGTGACAGAGTGAGACTCTGTCTCAAAAAAAAAAAAAAAAAAAGTAAGTGATACATTAGAAGGTAATGAGTGCTATGTAGGAAAATGAAGCTGAAATCTCCTATTAATTGGATATTGGACCAGCTGGATTGATTCCGATACTCTATCTTTTGAATTTGTATTTGAATACAGGTTATGGTATTTCTTTTTGTCTCTGCCCTACATTCTAGCAGTTTCCTGTCTTAAAATGTTGAACATTTGCTGGGTGCGGTGGCTCACACCTGTAATCTCAGCACTTTGGGAGGCTGAGGTGAATGGATTAACTGAGGTCAGGAGTATGAGACAAACCTGACCAAGATGGAGAAACCCCATCTCTACTAAAAATACAAAAAATTTTGCTGCGCGTGGTGGTGTATGCCTGTAATCTCAGGTTGTGGTGAGCCGAGATCACGCCATTGCACTATAGCCTGGCCAACGAGAGCAAAGCTTCATCTCAAAAAAAAAAAAAAAAGTTGAACATTTACATTTAAATTCCAAGAACTTTTATTTTCTGTGCATTTTCCAAGAATATGTTTAATTTTGGGTATAATTTTTTTTTTTTTTTTTTGGGACGGAGTTTCGCTCTTGTTACCCAGGCTGGAGTGCAATGGCGCGATCTCGGCTCACCGCAACCTCCACCTCCTGGGTTCAGGCAATTCTTCTGCCTCAGCCTCCTGAGTAGCCGGGATTACAAGCACACACCACCATGCCCAGCTAATTTTTTGTATTTTTAGTAGAGATGGGGTTTCACCGTGTTGACCAGGATGGTCTCGATCTCTTGACCTCGTGATCCACCTGCCTCGGCCTCCCAAAGTGCTGGGATTACAGGCTTGAGCCACTGCGCCCGGCTTGGGTATAATTTTTAATACATCATATAAAAGAATACATAAAGCTGTCTGTACAGATTAAGGCCAAAACTTTCTTCTTGGGCTTTTCTGTTTCAAATTAACAGAAGAAAATGTGTGATAGACCCAACTCACTCTGGGCTTCCCTTGAGTGACAGTGAGTTAAGTAGCTGAGAAAACAGCACAGCATGACACAGCCATGCAGGTCCCACCTTGGGGTACCAGTGACTTTTTCCACAGAATGTGGGGAATGGTGGGGTGATAGTGCTGTGTGGAAAACAACCGTCTTGAGAAGGGGCCACTGAGTCACTGAGTCCTGTATGCCCAATGAGGACTATGAATTTTATCTTTTTATTAATTGTTAATTTTTGTGGGTATTGAACTCTGCATCTTGAAGGTAAAGTAAGCCACTGACTTATCTTAAGCAGGGGTTGAAACGGTAATATAAGGTTTGAAACAGACGCCATAGGAGTGGCAGGAAGGATGAGAGGAGACTGTAATCCAGAAGAGAAATGAGGCCTAAACAGAGACAGGGTATTTAGAGAGACGTGACAGACAGGATGTCAGGTGAGATGGTTCCAAGTTTCTAGCTTGGGTGATTTCTTGATCACTCTCTGCATTAGGGAAGAGAAAGAGAAGGTTTGTTTCCTATTGGGAATGGCATTGATAAATTCTGAACATTTTTTTAGTTTCAGGACCTTGTGGGATATGCAGCTGAGGATGCATAGCAGGTTGGCAGTAACATGAATTTGCTTTCAGAGAATCTGGAGTCGATTTGAGAGTTATTAACATATAAAATAGGCTGATAAGAAGTAAGGATGATAAGAAGTAAGGATGAAAAGAGACACAAGCTTGAAACAATACCACTTTTTCTGATTTGTTTATAACTACTGAACTACAGCTCACATATAATAAATTGCACCCATTTAAAGCATACAATTGGATGAGTCTTCACAGTTGCGTACCCCCATGAAACCACCACCAACATCAACATACAGAACATTGCCATCACCTCTCAAAGTGTCCTCAGATCCCTTTTAGTCCTTCCCTTTCTCCACACCCTCACAGCAGACAACTACTGATCAGCTTTCTCCAACTATAGATTAGTTTGCTTCTAGAATTTTGTGACTGGTTTCTTTTTGTGTCTTGCTTTTCACTTAGCATAATCTATTTTGAGAGTGTGTGGTTATATGTATCCGTACCTGTTTATTGTCAAGTGGTAACCCACGTTTTGTTTAGCCATTTACTCGATGGATAATGGGTGGCTTCCATTTTTTCCTATTAAGAATAAAACTCTATGAACATTCATGTACATGGCTGTGGGTGGACATAGGTTTTCATTTCTCATGGATAACTAGAAATGGAATGCCTGGGTTGTATGGTAGGCATATGTTCAACTTTTTAAAAAACTAAATTTTGCAGCTGGGTGCGTTGGCTCACGCTAGTAATCCCACCACTTTGGGAGGCCAAAGTGGGTGGATCATGAAGTCAGGAGTTCAAGACCAGCCTGGCCAAGATGGTGAAACCCTGTCTCTACTAAAAATACAAAAATTAGCCGAATGTGGTGGCAGGCGCCTGTAATCCCAGCTACTCGGGAAGCTAAGGCAGATAATTGCTTGAACCTGGGAGGCAGAGGTTGCAGTGAGCCGAGATCGCACCACTGCACTCCAGCCTGGGCAACAGAGCGAGACTCTGTCTCAAAACAAAAACAAAAAACCTAAGTTTTGCTAAGAGATTGTAACATTTTATGCTCCCATTACTAAGAGTTCCAATTGTTCCAAACAGCTCTTGGCATTCTCAATCTGATTTTGGCCATTCTAGCAGGTGTGTAATGGTCTCTTTTTGTATTGTTTTAATGTGCATTTCTGTGATGCTAATGATGCTCCTGTGCTTTTGGTCATTTGTATATCTTCTTTTGTTCTATTCAAATTTATTGCCTGGTTTTTAGTTGGGTTGTATTTTTATAACTGAGTTGCAAGGCGTCCTCATATATTCTGGATCCAAAATTTGTCAGATATATGTTATTTTGAATATTTTATTCTGTGGCTTGGCTTTTTATTTTCTCAACTGTGACCTTCAAAGAGCAAAAATTATATTTTTTAAAAAAAGCCCTATTAATCCTTTTTGCTTTATGCATATATATAAAAATTGAGATGGAGTCTCACTATGTTGGCCAGGCTGGCCTGGAACTTCTGGGCTCAAGCGATCCTCCATCCTCTGCCTCCCAAAGTGCTAGAGTTATAGGCGTGGGCCACCCGGCTTGGGATGCTTTTTGTCTAAGAAATCTTTGCTTATTCCAAGATAGAAAACATATTCTGTTTTTTTTCTAGGCTTATATTAGTTTTAGTTTTTACATTTAAGTCAGTGACACATTCAGAGTTAATTTTCGTGGATATAGATTTCTGGGGCAGAACATCAGTTTTTAAAGAGTGGGCCAGGTAAAAAGAACCCTTAAGGATAAGCAGGTGGGATCAGTGGTGGCAAATGTTTCTGAAACCAAGTTTGAGTATGACTGAAAAGTACTTAATGTCAATTTACCGAGCCTCCTCTGTGCCAAGCACATCACACTTGCTCTTAGTTGCTCAGTCTATTGAGGGTATCTTGCTTTAAAGAAATGTATGAAGGCCGGGCGCGGCGGCTCATGCCTGTAATCCCAGCACTTTGGGAGGCCGAGGCGGGTGGATCACGAGGTCAAGAGATCAAGACCATGCTGGTCAACATGGTGAAACCCCGTCTCTACTAAAAATACAAAAAAAAAAATTAGCTGGGCATGGTGGTGCGTGCCTGTAATCCCAGCTACTCAGGAGGCTGAGGCAGGAGAATTACCTGAACCCAGGAGGCAGAAGTTGCGGTGAGCCGAGATCGCGCCATTGCACTCCAGCCTTGGTAACAAGAGCGAAACTGCGAAACTCTGTCTAAAAAAAAAAAAAAAAAGAAATGTATGAATAAGTCAAAAGCTGGAGGTAGACAGAGTTGAAGATGTTTTGTGTTTGAGACATGGGCATGTTTGTATGAAGGATAAACGTCAATAATGAAGATGGGGGAGGACAGGGTGTCAATCCCTTAGGACTGAATGGAAAGGCCCCTGTGGCAGGAAAACATAGTACCCAGAGCCTAGTGGAGGGATTAGCTTTGGACTGGAGGTATTTAAAGTTCACCCAGATTTCCGGAAAGGAAAATGGGGGAAAAGATGAGTTGTGGGGAGAGACAAGCGGTATCCTTGCAAATCTGAAAACTGGAAGAGGAACTGGAAGTAGCCTTTTCTGATACCGCCTGGAGCCCATGAAGGCATCACAATTTTGCAAGTGAGAAGCTTCTCTTCAGAGAAGTTGTCATTGAGTCCTCGTCACGTGGTAAGAAGTGTCGCCCGCCCACAACTCTGCATCCGAAAGTCCGAACACCGGCGCAGCTTTTCGGACCAGACGCCGCAAGACGCATCCGGGCAGAGCAGGAAGCGGACGCGGAACACCGGCGGCTCCTTAATAGCTACGGCGGCAGCGCCAGCAGCGACGCCCTCACCGGAAGTCCCGCCTCCACCGTGGGCCTGCGAGAATTGAGACCGTGCGAGAGCTGAGTCCCTCGCCGGCGTCCCCATGGCTCGGAACCCGTTCACGGCCTGGTACTGGCGGATGTCGGTCGTCTACGGGCTTGGCGCCTGGTCTCTGTTGGGCTCACTGGTGTACGTAGGCCAGAAAATGATGAAGTCGTCAGGTAGGGCTGTCTGGCGGGGCCTGCCCCGGGACACACCGCCTTCGGTGGAGAGTTTTCCGGGGTCATGGAAACGACCTCCCTGTCTTTTAAACCCCGGGTTGATTCTGCAAAACTAACTGAAACCGGTGCTTAGAGCCGTTTGTTATAATGGAATCTGCAAAGAACTAGACTCCGGGAACTATTAATACCTTGTAAATAGCGTTACCTAAATCTTAATTATTTATGGGATAGGGCCGTCCCCATTCTCAGAATTGGAGGAATCTGTGTAAAGTGCAAGGTGGAATTTTAGAGACTCTGACCGGTTATTTTTAAAGAGTGATGCTTCTTTTCTACTGTCCCTCATCTTATGTGGCGAGCAGTTTCAGGACTTTTAGCAGACAAGGCGTATTAAAATCTTCCCAGGCGCAAAAGGAGGAAAGTCTCAGCTTTCAAAAATAGGCTGGAAATCTGTAGAGGCGTTAAGTTGATTAGTGTGGTTGCTAGGGGCTGAGGAGCGGTGGGTAAGATGGGAAATGACTGCCAAATGTGTGGATTCCTTTTGTGGATGAAAATATTTTAAAATTGATTGTGGTGCTGGTTGCACAAATTTGAATATACTAAAAAACATTCAGTTGTATATTTTAAGTGGGTTAATCGTATGGTGTGTTAAGTATATCTCAGTAAAGTTGTTGTGTGAAAACTGTGCTGAAGATTACATTTGGTGATGAAACTATCAGTGGCCTGAAAGCACATGTGTCCAGCATTAATCATTTAAAAACATTCTGGCTGGGTGCAGTGGCTCATGCCTGTAATCCCATCACTTTTGGAGACTGAGGTGGGGGATAGCTTGAGCCCAGGCGTTCAGGACCAGCCTGGGCGACATAGAGAGACCCCCATCTCTACCAAAAAAAAAAAAAAATATATATATAAATTTTTTTATTTATATATAAATATTTATAATATTTTATATATATATATATGGTAAAAATATTTACTTCATGTATGTAAATTAAAAATATTTTAATGTCCATAATGTTTATGTTTTCTTTTGTTCTTTCATTTGTTCTTTTTTTTTTTGAGACAGGGTCTCATCCTGTTGCCCAGACTGGAGTACAGTGACACCATCTCAGCTCACTGCAACCTCCACCTCCCAGGCTTAAGCAGTCCTCCTGCCTCAGCCTCCCAAGTAGTTGGGATTACAGGTGCACACCATCACACCTGGCTAATTTTTGTACTTTTAGTAGAGATGGGATTTCACCATGTTGGCCAGGCTGGTCTTGAACTCCTCACCTCAGGTGGTCCACCTGCCTTGGCCCCCCCAAAATGCTGGGATTACAGGTGTGAGCCACCATGCCTGCCTGCTGTCGTTCTTTCTTTTCTTTTCTCCCTTCCTTCCTACCTTCCTTCCTTCCTTCTTCCTTTCCTTTCCTTTATTATTGGGGTTGAGGGGACTGGATTTAATTCTTACCTTAGTTAATTTCTAAGACTTTAATGACTGCTTTCTAAGTTAATAATTCAGGTGTTCATTATTTTTTCTCTTAAAGGTGATGAAGTAGACCTAAAGCATGGCTCAACAAGTGAAATGCTCAGTGAACCATCTGAAGCCCCAAAAGGATTTTATGTGGAAACAATTGTCACATATAAAGAAAATTTTGTTCCAGTTACGGAAAAGATCCACAGATATTGGAAATCATGGAATAGTGGCCGTGGAACAGAACCATAATTGGCTGCTGAATTCCAAAAATCAGGACTTGGTTTAACATTTGAATTTGATAGATGTCTTGATTCTCATTTTATGTTTGTGAAAAGTGCATGTATTTAAATTTTTTGTAAAACATAATCACTGATAATATGCACTAAATATTTTCTTGGAGGAAACTATTTGCATTTTTTCCCTCTATATTTACTTGAGTGAAAGATTGATATGAAATTTCACATAGAGCTTCCATAAGCTTGATTTCCTGAAACTGGTTAATGTAGCTTTATATTGCATTCACGTTGCTATTAGGCACAGCTTTAGTGGTCACTTTAAGGTTAGTTTCAGCAAATCTCCTTATTCAGTTTGGGATTCACAGTAGCCCTTTGGGTACTATTGCCTACTGGGTAAGCATGTTATGAATTAGATTCTAACTCGTGAATTAAATAGACTGGACCTGTTCTTTAGGACCAGTGCACATACCCCTCATTCCTTCAGCAGATGCAGATTACCCGCCAACTGTGGCCAGTATTATTGTAATGCTAGGAATGCAGTCAGGACGACATGATTGATGCTTAACCAGTTTCCTCAGTGGTCTGTTGGTTGCAGGCAACAAGCACAAGTGAGCTTAAATCAAAAGGGGGTGTCTATAAAAAATGTGTATTTGTAGTTTGGAGTTAAAGCAGGGAGTACGTTGAGGTCTTCAGGGGCCTGACACTAGGACTGGAATGCAGGCAGCCACTTGCTGAGCCTGCCTGGGCTCTTGGCCTTGCTTTTCTTACTGCACACCAGCTGCTTTTCCCACCTTTCTGGAGTAATAGAACTATCCCAAGAAGATACTACCTCCCATGTGCAGTGCCAAAGTCTGACCAGCCTCTCTTTAACCCAGTGGTTGACATCTACCCTTGCAAGAGCCTCAGTTCAGTTTTTATCAGATCCCTGCCTATGGATTATATAGTACTGCCTCAGTTATGAATCAAGTGGCATGTGTTTCTCATTTGGATAGTGTTTTCTTATTCATAGCTATCAGGACCCTGTGAGTAGAGATGTGTGGTAGGACAGGAATTGGGCATTTCTGGGTTCCTGTACTCTGACCTTCAAACTCTCATCTTAATTTTTCATTGGCATCAGTTCCACCATATGGGTGGCCTGAGCAGTGCTGTGGTGCAGTCAGCCTTAGTGACAAGGATTCCAAAATCACAAGTAACAGCTCCAGATGCTGGCAGGAGACACTCAACTTCCCAAGGGATATCAAGTCAAGCATGGATTTGTGTCAGTTGGCTGTGTATTCCAATGGACTATCTTGCTTGGCATCAAACTGATGAGAGAGAAGCAGTGTGTGACAGTAGACAGGGAAGGTGAGAAGCAAGTGAAGCAGGGAGAGATGGCAACAGTAGCATGAACCTCTTGGAAGACATTTCCTAACGTTAGAGACTTCCAGAAAAACAAAGGGCAATGGCTGAGGGGCTGTGGCACTTGGCAGGTGAGAGCTGTTAACAGAACACACCTAGGATAAACAGCTCTCACCTGGCAGTCAGTGTACCCAGGATCCATACACTTGTGGGGCTCAAGGGGACAGTCAGGTTAGCTTTCCTTGGGAATTGGTTGGGTTTATTCTTAGATCTAATTTATTCTCTTACTTCAGCCCAGAGCTCTCCTGAACTCATGTCCATCTAGCATTGTTACTTGGGTGTCTAGCTACCTCAGCTTGGTCCATAATTTAAATTGCCATCACCCACAAGCCTGCTCTTCTTTCCGTTCTCTTTCTCAGAGAGTATTCAGTTCCTCACATCATGCTAGACTTCTCCCTCTTCTTGTTCATTCTCATTCTAGCCGCCAGGTCCCATCATTTCTACTGCAGATACTCCATTCCATTCCCACCTCCCCATCCCCTTTACCACTACCTTACTTAAGTCCTCCATTCTCTTGGCTTACGTAGCTTCAACCTCCTACTCTCTGTCTCTACATGGAGTCCCCTCCAATTGGTTTCTACAATATTAGCCAGCATGACTTTTTTGAAATTAATTTTTTTAACAAAGCAACAAACTCATTAAAAAATTAAATAGTGATAAAAACTTTGTAACCAAAGAAAAAAAAACAACAATAACAGTTCCTGCTTTATCCCTCCTCACTTTCAACTATTAGGGTTGGTTTTTTTTTTTTTTTTTTTTTTTGTATTTACTTCCACATTTCTAAATAACAAGCTTTTACTAACATCTTTATCAGTCATATATGAGATCTATTAATCAGGATTTGATCCTTCTTTCCAATTGTCTTCCCAGTAAAGCGATTGTATATTCTAGATGAATCAATCATTAATATTTACCCTGTTTTAACTATGCAAATATAGTTTGTTGACAAGCCAAGTAAGCTTTAATTGTTTCTCATATAACTTATATTTCTGGAGTTAACTGCATTCTTTTTTTTTTTTCTTTTCTTTTCTTGAGACAGAGTTTCGCTCTTGTTACCCAGGCTGGAGTGCAATGGCGCGATCTCGGCTCACCGCAACCTCCGCCTCCTGGGTTCAGGCAATTCTCCTGCCTCAACCTCCTGAGTAGCTGGGATTACAGGCACATGCCACCATGCCCAGCTGATTTTTTGTAGTTTTAGTAGAGACGGGGTTTCACCATGTTGACCAGGATGGTCTCGATCTCTTGACCTCGTGATCCACCCGCCTCGGCCTCCCACAGTGCTGGGATTACAGGCGTGAGCCACCGCGCCCGGCTGCATTCCTTTTTTTGATTTGCTTTGTTTCCTTGATGTTTCTCTTTACATCTCTGTACGTTCTTTACATACCCTCTAACCTCACAATATAATTTTCTACACAAACCTTTCTGATTTCTCTTTTTTTCTTTAAATCTTGAAGCTCTTTGTCTTCTTGCTACCAGCTAGACTGATCACTCTAGCTCTGCTTCGCACACTTATTTTTTTTGCTATTTTCTTTGCCATCCTATAATGGATCTCTGTGTTCTCGATCCTGTGTTCCCACAATTCTGAGAAAGGGTATATAATTTTTTGGTGATTTTTCGTGTCTGAACATGTCTTTTTTTTTTTTTTTTTTTTGAGAGGGAGTTTTGCTCTGTCATCGAGGCTGGAGTGCAGTGGTGCGATCTTGGCTCACTGCAACGGCTGCATCCCAAGCTCAAGTGATTCTCATCCCTGAGCCTCCTGAGTAGCCAGGATTACAGGCTTGCACCATCACATCCGGCTAATTTTGTGTTTTTAGTAGAAATGGGGTTTCACCATGTTGGCTGGGCTGGTCTCAAACTCCTGGCCTCAAGTGATCCTCCTGCCTCTGCCTCCCAAAGTGCTGGTATTACGGGCGTGAGCCACTGTACCTGGCCAGAATATGTCTTTATCGTATTCACATCCTCAATTACTAGTTGGCCTGGGTAGAGAACCCCAGGTTTGATCATTACTCTCCCTCAGAATTTTGAAAGCATCAGTCTCCTTTATTCTAGCAATTCCAATATTTTAGGTGAGAAGTCCTAATCTTTGATTATTACCTTTTTCTTCCCTCCAGAAAGTCTTAGGACCTCCTTTATCTCTAGGGTTCTGAAATTTTACAATGATGCACCTCATGTGGCTTGAAAAATTTTTTTATTAGGTTGATCACTCAGTGGGCTCCTAGTTTATGGAAACTCTTGTTTGGTTCCGGGGAATATTCTTAGTTTTTAGGAATTCTATTTGCTTTTTAATTTTTTTCTCTGTGTCTGGAATTCCTAATAGACATTCCAGACTACTTTTTATTATTTTATAATTTTTCTCAACTACTGTTGATCTCTTTGCTTATTTTGTTCTACTTTTCAGCGAGAGAGTTATTCATTTTACTTATACATTTGTGGAGGAGGCAAAATTTTACCTATACTTTTTAGGGTTTCTGCCTGGGCCTGAGAATTAAATTGACATAAAACAGATTAGCCTAAGTAAAGTATACAGATTATTACATGCACGTGGGAGTCCCCATAGAAAAATGGAGACCCACAGAAATGGCAAAACCTAACTGCTTACATACTGAGTTGAATGAAGAGAGGCAATTATGGAAAAGTAACTGAAAGCAGAGGAGGATAACAGTTATTTAAACAAGGTCTGTTTGTACAGAATTATTTCCACCTTAACCCTCCATCTCTGATGTCAAGAATGGTTCTTTCCTCCTGGTACAGGGAGGGCATCTTCCATATGGGAGTTTTATCTCTTATTTTCTTTTTTTTGAGATGGAGTCTCACTCTGTTACCCAGGCTGGAGTGTAGTGGTGTGATCTCAGCTCACTGCAACCTCCGCCTCCTGAGTTCAGCAATTCTCCTGTCTCAGCGTCCTGAGTAGCCCAGCTAATTTTTGTATTTTTTTTTTTTTTTTGAGACGGAGTTTCACTCTTGTTACCCAGGCTGGAGTGCAATGGCGCGATCTCGGCTCACCGCAACCTCCGCCTCCTGGGTTCAGGCAATTCTCCTGCCTCAACCTCCTCAGTAGCTGGGATTACAGGCACGCGCCACCATGCCCAGCTAATGTTTTTGTATTTTTAGTAGAGACGGGGTTTCACCATGTTGACCAGGATGGTCTCGATCTCTTGACCTCGTGATCCACCCGCCTCGGCCTCCCAAAGTGCTGGGATTACAGGCTTGAGCCACCGCGCCCGGCAGTTAATTTTTGTATTTTTAGTAGAGATGGGTTTTCACTACGTTGGCCAGACTGGTCTCAAACTCCTGACCTCGGGTGAGCCGCCTGCCTCAGCCTCCAAAGGCGCTGGGATTACAGGCGTGAGCCACTGTACCCAGCCTATCTCTTGCTTTCAAAAAGAAAAGAGGAGGTCAGAGCACCCTTTCTGTACCTGCTATTTTTCAAGTGTCTTTAGCTCAAATAAAATCTATGCCAAAGTGGCTCACGCCTGTAATCCCAGCCCTTTGGGAGGCCAAGATGGGTGGATCACTTGAGGTCAGGAGTTCAAGACCAGCCTGGCCAACATGGTGAAATCCCCTCTCTACTAAAAATACAGAAATTAGCTGGGCAGTCTGGGCGACAGAGTGAGACTCCATCTCAAAAAAAGGAAAAAAGAAAAACATTCATTGCTGGAGGAAAAGAATGTGCCCCTTTCGACCCCGCAGGAAGGGGACTTTGGAAGCCTGTGCCCATTTTCCTTCGGATTTTGCCCCATGCACCTCTTTTTCTTTGCTGGTTTTGTTTCATATCCTTTTGCTGTTATAAACCACAGACATGACGATAACTATGTGCTGAACCCTGCAAGCCCTCCCAGCAAATCACTGAACCTGAGAGTGGTCTTGGGGACCCTGGACGTGCTACCCAGGCAAAGGCCACCTCACTATGGAAGGATGAATATTATAAGTCCCATTCTATGTCTGTGAAGTATAGAGGCTGAGGACTGTCAAGTATACTTTTCAAAAGTTAAAAACATGAGTCTAATACAAGAATGAGCAAATGTCAAATATTTATTCAACTCGTAAATGAGAAAACCAGCAGCATGGTAAAGCTGATTCAAAGAAGAGAGGACCAGGGGTTATGTAGGCACTGGAGAATAAGATTAAGTTAGAATAAGATTTCTGGTTAATGTTCTAGTGGGGATACAGCCCTAAACTTTGGGTCATTGTTTTATTTTATTTTATTTTTAGACGGAGTCTCGCTGTCGCCCAGGCTGGAGTGCAATGGCGTGATCTCGGCTCACTACAACCTCCGTCTCCCAGGTTCAAGCGATTCTCCTGCTTCTGCCTCCCGAGTACCTTGGATTACAGGCACCCACCCCTATGCCCGGCTAGTAGTTTTGCATTTTTAGTAGAGACGGGGTTTCACTATGTTAGCCAGGCTGGTCTCGAACTCCTGACCTCATGATCCACCCGCCTCAGCCTCCCAAAATGTTGCGATTACAGGCGTGAGCCCCCTCGCCCGCCCTGGGTCATTAATTTTTAATGGACAGAAATCATTTTAATTTTTATCAGACAAAAGTTTACAAGTTAACATGAAACGTCTCAAAATCCAAACCTTTAATTAAAAGTAGGTGATGGTGCCCGGGCAACATAGTGAGACCCCATCTCTACAAAAAATTAAAAAATTAGTGTGGCACAGTGGTGCGTACCTGTAGTCCCAGCTACTTAGGAGGCTGAGGTGAGAGATCACTTGAGCCCTGGAGTTCAAGGCTATAGTGAATAATGATCGCACTGCTTTCCAGCCTGGGTGATAGAGCAAGACCCTGCCTCAAAAAACAAAAACTAATTTGGTCAGATGCACTGACTCATGCTTGTAATCCCAGCACTTTGGGAGGCCGAGGTGGGCTGATCACTTGTGGTCAGAAGTTTGAGACCAGCCTGGCCAACATGGCAAAACCACGTATCTACTAAAAATAGAAAAATTAGCCAGATATGGTGATGCAAACCTGTTATCTCAGCTACCTGGGAGGCTGAGGCAGGAGGAGCGCTTGTACACAGGAGGTGGAGGTTGCAGTGAGCTGAGATCACTCCTTGGATTTTGAGAAATTTCATGTTAACTTGTAAACTTTTGTCTGATAAAAATAAAAACGATTTATGTCCATTAAGAAATAATGACCCAGGCTGGGCGTGGCTCTCAGCTCCAGCCTGGGCAACAGAGTGAGATTCCATCTCAAAAAAAAAAAGTAGATGATGGGTCAAACAAAGGTACTTAGTTAATTAAATACACGAATTAAATAATAATGATTAAATACACAAACACAGTGCCCCAAGATTACATTGAAAGAACTTACTACATCTTGCCTTAGATTCCAAGTTCCTGATAATTTCCCCTAACAATATCCTGATGGAAGTTGGTCATTGGAGGTCCCAGGCCTTGGTTGTTGTTCAGTGGCCAGGCCTGCCCTGTAGTTGCTGCATTGCCAGTCACTGTAGATGAATCAAGGTAACATCCAAGGTGAGGAGGTATTTTGAGTGGATTCTCTGGAAGGGCATGTGTAGTTGGAGACCAGGCACGCAGAATTCAGAGAGACTTTCTGGTGATTTCACATCGGAGGACCATCTGGCTATGTTTTTGGATTTTTCCATCTCAGATCCAGCATGCTTCAAAGCAAACATGAGAATCTCCTGGACGAATCCATTTTCAGAGAAGAAAATCGCTCTCCAGTTGTGTACTGATGGATTAGAGAAAAATGTTGAAATAGCTGATGTCAAAGAAGTGATAGAGTTAAGGTGCTCCTGGCAACGGAAACTCACCCAGATGGAATGAAAACCATGCTTATTAGGGTGCTGTGCTCCAGTGGGTTCTAGTATCCACAGCACTGGGCTTTCTACCCTCTGGGGGGCTCTGCTTTAACTACCTGAATTAGACTTTTAAGATTAATGATGGCCGGGTATGGTGGCTCACGCCTGTAATCATAGCAGTTTGGGAGGCCGAGGCGGGTGAATCATGAGGTCAGGAGTTCAAGACCAGCCTGTCCAATATGGTGAAACCCCCATTTCTACTGAAAAAATGCAAAAATTAGCGGGGCACAGTGGCAGGAGCCTGTAATCCCAGTTACTTGGGAGGCTGAGGCAGGAGAGTCGCTTGAACCAGAGCGGCAGAGGTGGCAGTGAGCCGAGATTGAGCTACTGCACTCCAGCCTGGGTGACAAAGTGAGACTCTGTCTCAAAAAAATGATTAATGATATGACCTATCATCATTTCCAAAATGACAGATATGGCCCAATCATATCTGTGTGGTTGTGAAATAGAATGTTTGCTGCAAGATAGTTTTTTGAGTGCTCCTGTGTTATATTTACTCCTCACTGCAATCTTGAGGAGAAGATATTGTCCCCACTTTACAGATAAGAAGACTGAAGCTGAATCAGGCTACGTCACATTTCCTAAGGTCACACAGAGAGTGGCAGAGCTAGGACAGAAGCCATAGTTTTTCTGGCACCAAAGCCAAAGCTTTTGGCACCATATGAGCTTCCTCGCATAAAGCAAAGAAAGGGAGCTATTGACTACATGCTTCGAAAAGAAACACTGAAGACTTTTTACTTTTCTAAGATCCAAATGCCAGGAAGCACCAGTTTCCAGGATGTTTCATGCTTTTGTGAGAGCCAGAGAACAAGTCAGAAACTACCACCAGGGCTCTGTTAAAAACAAAAGTGCAGTGAATTTAGAGTAAGCAGCAGTTTGGCCACACATTTTACCCACTGGCTTTATGTATTTGCTATGTAATGGAGTGGTGGTAGATGATTTGGGACACAGCAGCATCTTGTATCATCAAAGAAAGGTTGAATACACAAAGGGAACTTTTAGTATTAAATATATTTTATTCTAGTGGCAAATAAAAAAGCTATATCCAGATATTATTATTATTATTATTTGAGAAGGAATCTCTCTCTGTTGCCCAAGCTGGAGTGCAGTGGTGTGATCTTTTTTGGCTCACTGCAACCTCCGCCTTCTGAGGTTCAAGCAATTCTCCTGCCTCAGCCTCCCAAGTAGCTGGGATTACAGGTGCGCACCACCATGCCTGGCTGATATTTGTATTTTTAGTACAGACAGAGTTTCACCATGTTGGCTAGGCTGGTCTCAAATTCCTGACCTCAAGTGATCCATCCGCCTTGGCCTCCCAAAGTGCTGGGATTACAGGCGTGAGCCACCGTGACTGGCTCAGATATTAGTATTAAACAGACGATGTCTCCCATGGTACGACTAATACAGAAGCAGGAACATAAACTAGGCAGTTCATTTTTTTCACTCATTCTTCTTTCATTTATTCATTCATATATTCATGTCACATCTATAGAGTACCTTGAATAGTCATCACTCTGTAGGAACAGGAAAATAATTATTAGATGCATAATTCATAGGGGCTGTGTAAATAAATAGGTCAGATTTATATTAGGTCAATAATATTTTCTATTTAACATGATTTCTGCTAGGCGCAGTGGCTCATGCCTATAATCTCAGCACTTTGGGATGCCAAGGTGGGTAGATTGCTCAAGCTCAGTAGTTCAAGGCCTTCCTGGAAAAAATGGTGAGGCTCATCTCTACCAAAAATACAAAACAATTAGCTGGTCATGATGGTGCACATCTGTTGTCCCAGCTGCTTGGGAGACTGACGTGGGAGAATCTCTTAAGCCCAGGAGTCGGAGGCAGCAGTGAGCTGAAATCGCGCCACTGAACTCCAGCCTGGGCGACAGAGTGAAATCCAGTCTCAAAACAAAATAAAATGATTAGGAAAAGTTACTTCATTAGTATGGCAAATACTTCCACAGGAGTATTTACCCAAGTCTGAGGCCTCATTGAATCATGGCTCAGCTTCTTTCTCAGGGAGTAGGGCCCCGTTTCTAAGGGAGTCTGAGCAAGAGCGCTGAGTGCACTTGCGGGCACGCCCTTCTCTTCCTGATGCCCGTTTCCCCCAGGAGCCATCTCTGACCACTCAGATGAATGATGGACGGTAGAACAACAAAGTGGAAGGAATTCAGTTCTGTGGCCTGTGGAGTACCATCCTAGCCCAAAATTTTATGAGAGAATCAACTATGAAGTTTAAGCCATTGTTACTTGAGTCTCTGTTACAGTTTATGTTGCTATAAACACATTCCACCTCCTCATTATTTTTAAAAAGCGAAACTGGCTGGGTGCGGTGGCTCACACCTGTAATGCCAGCACTTTGGGAGGCCGAGCCAGGTGGATCATCTGAGGCCAGGAGTTTGAGACTAGCCTGGCCAACATGGTGAGACCCCCGTCTGTACTAAAAATACAAAAATTATCTGGGCGTGATGGCGTGCGCCTGTAATCCCAGCTACTCGGGAGGCTGAGGCAGGAGAATTGCTTGAACTCGGGAGGTGGAGGTTGCAGTGAGCTGAGATTGCACCACTGCACTCCAGCCTGGTGCTTGGTGACAGAGCGAGACTCTGTCTCAAAAAAAAAAAAAAAAAAAAAAAAAAAAAAAAAAAAAACAGTGCACAAGGGTTCCAATGAAATAACACATTTCTTAAAATTTTGAGCCATTTTGAGTTCCATGCAACCAAAAAACATCCCAGCTGATCCAGACCTAAATGTTCATCAATAGGAAAAACTGTTTAGGGGAATTATAATACATATATTAGCCCTTAGCATCTGCACATCTATTAATAGAGAAATACTGTAAATCCATGATATACTGTTAAGCCAAAAAATGGGCTTCTCACATTTATTCATTTGGCAATATTACCTGAGCCCCAGGTACTGTATTAGATGCTGAGGATTCAGTAGTAAGCATGAGAGACACAGGTAGAAGAATATGGCTTACTAGGCAAATAGAGTAATTGAAAGTTGCCAGAAGATTATGAAATAAAACCCACAGGACAAACATGAGAGAAACAGGGAGCAGGGACACCTACTTTTCTTGGTGTGGACAGAGAAGGTCTGTCCGAGGAGGTGGCACTGAAGCTGAAAACCTAAAGGCAGGAAAGCATGTTGTACAAAGAGTGGATGGAGGTAGGAGGAACCTACCTGTTCCGGGTAGAGGAAGAGCAGATGCTGAAGTCCTGAGATAGCACCCAATGGGTATCTGAGGAATTTAAAGGTGGTCAGAGTCTGGATTGTTAAGACTTTATATTCTAAGAGTACCACTTTCATCTGTGCGTGGAGAATGGACTGGAGAAGAACAAAAGGGGAAGTAGGGAGACTGGTGAGGAAGGTGCGGTCGAAATCCAAGTGGGAAGGAATGGTGGGCCCTGGAGCAGGATGATGCAGGAGGGGTGGGGAGAAGAGGGCACTTTGGGATAGGGTTTGAAGAGGGAGAAGATTTGCTGATGGACGAGATACTCAGGGAGAGGGAAAGAGAGCAATCACAGGTCACTTCTGGCTCCAGTAAATGACTGGAGCCACTTATTTAAATGGGGATTGGCCGGATGCCGTGGCTCACATCTGTAATTCCAGCATTTTAGGGGGCTGCAGCAGGTGGATGACTTGAGGTCAGGAGTTCGAGAACAGCCTGGCCAACATAGTGAAATCCCGTCTCTACTAAAAATACAAAAATTAGCCGGGCGTGGTGGCGCCCGCAATCCCAGCTACTCAAAAGGCTGAAGCAGGAGAATTGCTTGAGCCTGGGAGGCAGAGGTTGCAGTGAGCCAGAACGAGCCACTGCACTCTAGCC
>NW_022437005.1:5362724-5364414 GCF_009761245.1 Sapajus apella
ATCGAGACCATCCTGGTCAACATGGTGAAACCCCATCTCTACTAAAAATACAAAAAATTAGCTGGGCATGGTGGTGCGTGCCTGTAATCCCAGCTACTCAGGAGGCTGAGGCAGGAGAATTGCCTGAACCTAGGAGACGGAGGTTGTGGTGAGCCAAGATCGCGCCATTGCACTCCAGCCTGGGTAACAAGAGTGAAACTCTGTCTCAAAAAAAAAAAAAAAAATTCCAAAAGAGGTGACTCATATGGTGGAGTATGGAGGGCTTGGAGGTTCATTGAACACCAGCTGATGAATTGCAGTTCAACTCTGGCACGAATCACCCGGAGTTAGAACAGATCCTGCAAGTTTAAGAGTACAGTTTCCAAAAAGGTTGCCCATATTTCAGGTGCCAACCACACTGGGGTGACCCCACGCCACTTGCACTTCAGACCAACTGGCTACATAGTCAAGAGTATCCATGACCCCCTCAAGGCTGATAATGCACTAGAATGACTCACAGAGCTGAGGAAAGTGCTGTAATTATAATTTATAGTTTTATTATAAATAATACAAATTAGGACAAGCCAATTGAGGAGATACGTTAGGTAAGGTCTGCGAGTACCAAACACAGAGCTTCTGTGCTTTCTCCCTGTGGAATCAGGGCTGTCGCCCTCCCAGCACATCAACGTGCTCAGCAACCAGGACGCTCCATGGAGCTTCAGTGTCCAGAGTTTTTCCTGGGATTTCATCATGTAAGCGTGACTGATTGAATCACTGGCCACAGGTTGAACTAAATCTCTGTCTCCTACTCCTCCCACAGGTTGGGCTGGCTCAGAGCTCCAGTCAGGATTGGTCTTTCCAGTGACCAGCTCCCAGTCTGAATTGTCTTGTTAGTAACTCAGGAATAATCAAGGAGCTCGTGAATAACAAAGATACTCCTGTCTCAAGAAATTCCAAGAATTTTCGAAGCTCCATGCCAGAAACCCAGAATTAACAAAGATCAGAGGAAGTCTTTATTGTACAATAGGGGTGAACATTTTGAATTCCTTTAAGTATGTTAACTTTGTTTTCCTTTTTTGAGAAACAGTTTCACTCTGTTACCCAGGCTGGAGTGCAGTGGGAGAGATCTTGACTCACTGCAACTTCCGCCTCTGGGGTTCAGGCAATAGCGTCCAGATAGCTGAGATTATGGGCGCCCGCCACTACACCCGGCAAATTTTTGTATTTTTAGTAGAGATGGGTTTTGCCTTGTTGGTCAGGCTGGTCTCGAACTCCTGACCCCAAGTGATCCACCTGTCTTGGTCTCCCAAAGTGCTGGAATTACAGGCATGAACCACCACCACTGGCCCAATTTTGCCTTTTTTTATTCCTATTCCTTCAGGAGTGCATAATGGAGTTTTCCTGGGGCTCCATGGCATATAATGACTCCATTGCTTTGATATTAATATGTAGAGGATTTATTATTGCTATTTTAAAATGCATTAATAAATCCATGTTAATTATTTCTCTTAGTTAAAAACAGCAAACATTTTTAGATATAATACCTAAACAAAAGCTATTTGTTGTGCTCAATAATTTTTAAGAATGTAAAGGGATTCTGTGATGAAAATGTTGAGACCTGCTGATTTAATTTTTCAAAAACTCAAATTTTACCAATTGTTCCAATAACAAACTTTTCCTTTTCCTTATTTATTTATTTTTGAGATGGAGT
>NW_022437005.1:5364514-5371548 GCF_009761245.1 Sapajus apella
TTCTTTCTTTCATTTTGAGATGGAGTTTCATTCCTGTCGCTCAGGCTGGAGTACAATGGCACGATCTTGGCTCACTGCAACCTCCACCTCCTTGGTTCAAGCCATTCTCCTGCCTCAACCTCCTGAGTAGCTGGGATTAGAGCCATGCACCACCATGCCTGGCTAATTTTGTATTTTTAGTAGAGACAGGGCTTCTCCATGTTGGTCAGGCTGATCTCTAACTCCTGACCTCGGGTGATCCACCCGCCTCGACTCCTGAAGTGCTGGGATTACAGGTGTAAGCCACCCTGCCCGGCCTCCCTTTCCTTATTTTTCTGGCCAGGATACCACCCAGGTTAACTTAGTTTTCCTGTCTTTTTTATTTTTATTTTTGACACAGTCTTGCTCTGTCACCCAGGCTGGAGTGCAATAGTACAATATCTGCTTACTGCAACCTTCACCTCCAGGGTTCAAGCGATACCCCTGCTTCAGCTTCCTGAGTAGTCCTGAGACATGAGCCACCACACCCAGCTAATTTTTGTATTTTTGGTAGAGATGGTTTTCACCATGTTGGCCAGGCTGGTCTCGAACTCCTGACCTCAAGTGATCTGCCCACCTTGACCTCCCAAAGTGCTGGGATTACAGATAGTTTTCCTGTCATTTAAGTCCTCATTAATTCTCAGAATCCTACCTAGTTATTTTGTAGAATGTTCCTCAATTTATATTTGTCTTATGTTTCATCATGATTGGATTCAGGTTATACATTATTTGGCAGAAATAGCACACTTTTGATATTGTGTCTTTCCCAGTGCAATATCAGGAGGCACATGCTGTCTTGTTACTAGTTATGTTAACTTTGACAACTTTATTAAGGCAATTTAGTATTCAGTATATAACAAGCAAGCATGCTAGTTTGTAGTCTTTTCTGGACAAGTAAGGGTTCCTTCTCCATTTCAATGCCTTTTCTACACCCACCAGTGCAATTAGTCACCTTCAGGGGGAAGACTGCTGAGATGGAATTATTTTTAGCAATGACAATAATTTGTTGGGGTAATAGTTGTGCAGCCTGTTGCCGCCATCTAAGCATTTTTACATGGTTTCGTTCATTTAAATCTAACAAACCAGTGAGGGGGCCAATTATTAGTATTTGTATTGAATGAGAAATTAGAATTCTAGAATCACATACCTATTTATTATCATGACATGGCTAAATCGAATTAATAGATAGTTAAATGGTTATTTTAGGCATCAGATCCTTTTGTATGTGGTATCTGAGAAGCCACTGAGGCAGGAGACAAGGGAAGAATTTGGGAGGATCTGCGTGCAGAGGAGTGGGAAAGAGAAAAGAGGAATGCAATTAGAAATAGGATTCAGGCTGAATTCAAAGCCTTAGTGATGATGACGGGTTCTTAGGTTCGGGTATGGGCAGAAAAAAACCAACTCGGAGACTACCTTCAGGGCAGAGCGGATTCTTTGCAGTGGGTAGGGGCTGGGCCCGGGATGGAGGGGTCGAAGGGCTCTGGCGGGACCCAGATGAGGGTAGGGCAGGGCAGAGTATGGGGGCGGGGATTTTCAGTGACGGGCGGGGTTACGGTTGGGCAGCAGGTGGGCGTGGCAGGCATGGGAGGAGCCAATCTGTGAGTGGGTGGGCTTATCGCAAGGCCGAGGGTGGGCGTGGCCGACGTGGGGTGGGCCGCAGCCGACCGAGTCGGACCCGACAGTCGGGGCGCTTCCGGGTGTCACCTCCAGAGGGCGCCGGCCGCGGAGCCGCCCTCAGAGTCGCGGGGCCGGACGCAGCGCGGCGCCGACCCACTCGCCCCAGCCGCCGCCATGAAGGCCGTGGTGCAGCGCGTCACCCGGGCCAGCGTCACAGGTCAGTCGGGCGGGGCCGGGCCGGGGAGGAGCCGCCCCTGACCCCCACGACAGGCTGTCCTGCGTGGGGGTCCCTCTGCGCCATCCTCGGGGTCGCTGCGGCCCCTCCGCGAGCCTGGTTCCCGTTGCGAACTCGGTCCCGCAGCCACGAGTCCCCGGGGCCGGCTCCTGGGCAGCGCGGCGGCCGGAGAGCTCCTTGCACGTGCCCGGCCGGCCCCGGCGCGCCCCTGGCTTAGGGATCTCGGCAGCGGATGCCGGAAGAGCGCGCCTCATTCTCAGCACCTTTGTCCTGTGTGCCGGGTGGCGGAGCCTAGGAGCATCCCCGCAACCCGCTCTTCAGGGAGTGTTGATGAACCACGCGTAGAGCATTTCCGGAGCAGGCATTCCTCCCTTTTCACTGCTGTATTTTAAACGTTCCATTTTTGCTCATTTTTACGTATTCCAATTTTTATGGGGCTTGACTCGGATGAAATGCACAGATGCGAAGAGTTGCTCCTTGCGCTGAGCTCTGATAGTTGCATGCACGCACGTGACCGGAGCCCAGGCTGGATGGGGGGCGCCCCCGCCAGGACAGCCCTTGCCCTAGCTCGCTGAACCCTGTGCCAAGGGATCGGGATCTAAAGAATTGCGGATGAAACGTTTATCTTTTTCACTCATTTCTTGTGGACCAACCCACCCGACCACTAGTCATCACTTGAGAACCCTAGTCTCGGTTGAGCATCAGAGGTCCAGATGATTAGTGTAGATAATGTAGTCGTTTTAAGAAAACCAGGGTACAAAAGATATTTTTTAAAAAACATGGAAATGACAAGCTTTATATTGTCTTTAGTCTTTTCTGTCTTTATTGGCAGAAATATATTGTTTCAGTTCAGATAATTTCAGATATCCTCTCCTTGGAGCCAGTCTGCACCAAATATGTGTTCTTATGTTCACAAAAGTATGAATCTTAAAAACAAAACAGGCCGGGGGCGGTGGCTCACGCCTGTAATCCCAGCACTTTGGGAGGCGGAGGCGGGAAGATCACTTGAGGCCAGGAGTTTGAGACCTGCCTGGTCAACATGGTGAAACCCCATCTCTACTACAAATACAAAAATTAGCCGGGATTGGTGGTGGGTGTCTGTAATCTCAGCTACTCCGGAGGCTGAGGCGGGAAAATCGCTTGAACCCGGGAGGTGGAGGTTACAGTGAGCCGAGATTGTGCCACTAACCTCCAGTCTGGGCCAAAGGGCGAGACTCTGTCTCAAGAAACAAAACAAACAAAATCCTCCGAAACAATAAAACAAAACAACGAAAACCCCTACAGAAATAACCAAACCCACCAAAACTATATATTTAAATCTGAGAGTCTACTTTTCACCCTGCCTAATGATTTCTGAGCTGTTCTGGTAACTTTGGTTTTGGCAATGGTCCTGGAATAATAGGGGGATAGAGTAGCACTAGGATTTCGGAATTTCAAAGGTTTTTAACAATTTTGGTAAATATTTAAATTCATGAAAACTGGGAAGATTAATAGATGAAAGATGTTTTGCTTTATTGAGAAGAATCGTACAGCCTCCTGTACTTTTGGGAGGCTGAGGCGTGTGGTCATCACTGACCGATTTAAATTTTGATATTCTCTCTGCTAAACTCTCTATCCTGCTAATCTGGAATATTGAAAATGTGTATTCTGTGAGATATGCTGAATAGAGTTCAGGTTATTTTGGTTCATTATTTGAATTATATGCTTTTAGTTAGAACAGCCAAACCTGCATATTTTACCTTATCTTTTTTAGATAAGGATGTTAATTATAGGAAAATAAAGAATTTGGGAATTCTGGGTTGGGGAACCGTGGAATTCTGTGTTAGAGGGGCCCTCTACTTATGCAGGCCTTCTAATTGCGTTGTAATGGAAAGGGATTTTTCTCATTCCTTTAAAATGTGGCTGATTTCACTGAAATGTGGCTGTGTTTGAATGGCATTTTATTTTAGGGGTTCTAAAAGGTTAACTTCTTGTTTTATGGTCAGGACAGCATAGAATATCAGGAGTCACACTTTTATTTTATTTTAAAGTAGTTGGCTGACTTAACCTTTATTTTTAAATTTATGTATTTATGGTTTATTTGTTTGAGAGATGGGGTCTTGCTCTGTCACCCAGGCTGAAGTGCAGTGGCACTGTTATAGCTTACTACAACGTCAGACTCTTGGGCTTAAATGATCCTTTCTCCTCAGCCTCCTGAGTTGCTAGACTATAGGCATGTGCCACCATTATGTTCAGCTCAGGAGTCATACGTTTTACTTTGTGGTAGATTCAATTTACGTGATTGGTCAAACACATTTTTTTTTAAATAGTAACCCTTTAATATCATTTGATGCCTAGTCCATCAGATTTCTCCAATTGGCTAGTTGGTTTTGTTTTTTTTTTTTTTTTTTTTTTTGAGACGGAGTTTCGCTCTTGTTACCCAGGCTGGAGTGCAATGGCGCGATCTTGGCTCACCGCAACCTCCGCCTCCTGGGTTCAGGCAATTCTCCTGCCTCAGCCTCCTGAGCAGCTGGGACTACAGGCACGCGCCACCATGCCCAGCTAATTTTTTTTTGTATTTTTAGTAGAGACGGGGTTTCACCATGTTGACCAGGATGGTCTCGATCTCTTGACCTCATGATCCACCCGCCTCGGCCTCCCAAAGTGCTGGGATTACAGGCTTGAGCCACCGCGCCCGGCCCTGGTTTTGTTTTTGTTTTGAGACAAGAGTCTCGCTCTGTTGCCTGGGCTGGAGTACAGTGGCACTCTCTCGGCTCACTGCAGCCTCCGCCTCCTGGGTTCAAGTGATTCTCATGCCTCAGCATCCTAAGTAGCTGGGCTTACAGGCTCACACTTTTGTGCCTGGCTATATTTTTTTGTATTTGTAGTGGAGACGGGGTTTTGCCATGTGACTAGGCTGGTCTCAAACTCCTGGCCTCAAGCGATCTGCCTGCCTCAGCTTCCCAAAGTGCTGGGATTACAGGTGTGAGCCACTGCACCCAGCTTGATCAAACACATTTTGATGCCTTAGGTTGGGTATTGTGATAATCTAATTTTTAAGTTTATTATGGCACATTTCAAACATATTAACAGATGGAATAGTGCAATAACCCCCATGTCCCATCACTCAGTGTCAGCAGCTAAAATCTGATGCCTGTAAGCACACTGTTGGAAGAGGATCTAAAATGTTTGGGTTTAAATAGGTTAACTTAAAAGGCTGTGAATTCTTGAAGAAATCTCAGGGCTGATGCCACTAGTAGGTAGAGAAATTGACCAAACATCTCAGATCTTTTCCAGCCCTGTGATCTTTTGTTTAAAGTGGTGAGTCTCAGATTTTTTCCTTTGGTGATCCATTTGTTTATAATAAAAGATCCCTTTGAACCTCCTTGTCCTTCCATTCTTCCCTGGAGGAGGGACAAAACTGCTCCAAAATAAGACACCAGTCTCTGTGTCATATATAGACTTTGGGCCATAATTTATTTCATGTTAAGATAATTATAAAACTGTCAAAATTCTTTGATAGTGATTCTACTTTTGAGAATCTACTCTATGCAGATAATCCTAATTGTAAAAAAGGCCTTAGGGCACAAAGATTTTCACTACATTATTTACCGAAGTGAAAATTTTGAAACAAGCCATATATTCAGCAAAATGGGATGGTTAATTTGTCTGCTAGATCAGATGAATCTATTCAGAGGTGTTTAGGAAAAGGTTATGACATGAAAAAGTTCTTATGCAATATTATTACAAAAATTTATAGGCAACGTTATTATAATAGTTGAAATCAAATAGGAATTAAAATATATGGATAAAGAAAATATTCAAAGGATATCATTAAAATATTAAAGTGCTTACTTTTGTGTGTTTTTTTTCTTGTTTCTCATATTTTCTAAAATGTGTAATCCTTACTTTAATGATAGATATAACTTCATGACCTTTATTTTTTAAAACATACTTTGGGAAAAATTTAGAAAGCATATCAGCATTGTAAAAAGTAATGTTGATATATTCAAAGAACAAATAAAGCCAAAGGCTTTTTCTAAAGCAATGCAAATGAGCAGACCAACCCCAATTGTTTACTGCTTATGTCAGGATAGATTATTTCTGTTTCAGCCTTTGAGGCAGTAGCTCAAAGGCCAGTAAGTCACACACATATAGTTATTATAAGAAAAGCAGTGCAGAAGAAAATATTAAAAAATGTTTAGCATAAAAGTAAGAGAAATTAAGCGTTACTGATATTTCAGGAATGGATTGATGTGCTCCCCTGGGGTCTGAATACCAGGTGGTCCCTTGTCATTATAATTGAAGAAAGAGGGAAGTTTCTCACCCCTTCTTTAACTAGCAGTATATTGCAACATGGCATAGTCTATGTTATGGTGTTATATTTATAGCTATTATCTAGCAGAAGCAAGCAAACACCAAGAAAATGGGTGAGTTGACCCTTCTATTCCTGATTAGAACATTGGGTCAGTACAAGATGAAGTAGTAAAACGACATAATCCAATAAGATTGGCAAATGATTGGCCAAAAAAAAAAAAAGGAGAAAATTATCAAGAGCACCACTTGAACTACTGATTTAGTTGGGTACGATGGTGTGCCTCCATAGTCCCAGCTACTCTGGAAGCAAAGGCCAGGAGGATTTCTTGAGCCCAGGGGTTCTGGGCTATAGTGCACTGTGCTGACCTGCTGTCATACCAAAGTTCTGCATCAGTAGAGTGAGTTCCCAGGACCAGAGGACCACCAGGAGGGATGGGCCAGCCTAGGTTGGACACAGAGCAGGTCAGAACTCCTATGCTGATTAGTAGTAGGATTGCCCCTGTGAATAGCCACTGCACTCCAGCTTGGACAACATAGAGAGATCCTGCCTCTTAAAAGAAAAACAAGTAAGAAGCCGGGTGCGGTGGCTCAAGCCTCTAATCCCAGCACTTTGGGAGGCCGAGGCGGGTGGATCACGAGGTCAAGAGATCGAGACCATCCTGGTCAACATGGTGAAACCCCGTCTCTACTAAAACTACAAAAAATTAGCTGGGCATGGTGGCGCGTGCCTGTAATCCCAGCTACTCAGGAGGCTGAGGCAGGAGAATTGCCTGAACCCAGGAGGCGGAGGTTGCGGTGAGCCGAGATCGCGCCATTGCACTCCAGCCTGGGTAACATGAGTGAAACTCTGTCTCCAAAAAAAAAAAAA
>NW_022437005.1:5371648-5377141 GCF_009761245.1 Sapajus apella
GGGTAACATGAGTGAAACTCTGTCTCAAAAAAAAAAAAAAGAAAAAAGAAAAACAAGTAAGAAAAATAGGGATTCTCTATCATAATGTTGGATTTTTTTTTTTTTTTTTTGAGATGGAGATTCACTGTTGTCACTGAGGCTGGAGCATAGTGGTATGATCTTGGCTTACTACAACCTCCACCTCCTGGGTTCAAGCAATTCTCCTGCTTCAGCCTCCTGGGTAGCTGGGATTATAGGCACCCGCCACTATGCCTGGCTAATTTTTATATTTTTAGTAGAGATGGGATTCTGCCATGTTGGCCAGGCTGGTCTCAAACTCCTGACTACATGTGATTGCCTGCCTTAGCCTCCCAAAGTGCTGGGATTACAGGCATAAGCCACCATGCCTGGCCCATAATGATGCTTCTTGCTACCATTTGAGAGGCTGTCTAATGGTATTAGGGCATACATTTGGTTATAAATACATACGCAAACATTAGGAGTGTGTGCTTAGAGACTTTTATTTATTTATTTTTTTATGGTCAAGGTGCATGATTGAAAAAGATTTGGAGATCATTGGGTTAGAATGTAACCACAGAACTGAAGTGGGAAATAATAGCAGTTTGATGAGTTGAAGCTTAACACATAAATTGTGATTGTTATGTATTATGTATTTGTCTTCATAGTAGGTAGGAAAATCATTTGTTTTTATGACATGAATATTTTCCACTTTGTGCTTCCTGTGTACTGTGTTACCATATTTGCTGATTTTCCACAAAAAGCAGGAATCTCCTTTCTAATATAGCTGAGCTGGCTTCTCTGGGGTAGGAAAACACAGTTCTGTTTTTACAGATGGGTAAACTTGACCATAGAAACTTTTGGGTGTCTTTCTCAGGGTAACATAGATGAAATATGGCCCTAAGATCCTGCGTAATGGTTGTTCACTTTATAGCTCCCATTCATTCCAAAGGTAAAATCAGAATGGATGGCAATTATTATCATCTCACTGCATTTATGTAACTCTTTTCATTTTTGACTGTATACTGACTATATATAATGTATGATGTTTAAAACACTCCTTTGGTTACTTAAAAGTGCTTCATGCCCTTGTTTGGTTCTGAGTTCTTCTTTCCCTTTTCGTTCCTTTCTAGTTGGAGGAGAGCAGATCAGTGCCATTGGAAAGGGCATATGTGTATTGCTGGGTATTTCCCTGGAGGATACACAGAAGGAACTGGAGCACATGTAAGATGCATTTCTATCATTGCTATTTGAGTGGGCTATGTGATGGTGGTTATGCTGGGAAATTCCACAGTATTATGTGCCTGTGAATCGAGCCCCTGTCACTTTTAACCATTGTCCCACTGGATGTAGTATGGCTATCTCCGTGTTCCAGAGGAGGAGACCGAGGAAGAGTGATCTGGGAGACCTCACCGTTAAGTCAGCCTTGGAGCAGGAACAGCGCCTATCCTCTGTCCATTTGCTGCTATGGCCTCAGATCATGCCTCTTGTTCTTTTAATGCAAAAACGAAGCCTCTTTTCTTACGTTTGGTTTCTCTTTTTTCAATTGGGCAGTGTTATCTGGGCACTATGCATTTTTAGAATACCTACTAGCTCACTGTGCACATAAGGATCTAGAACTCAGAGAGGTTAAATTCCTTGCCGCAGATCATGCACAGACACTTAGCAAAAAGCCTGAACCCCAGTTAGAGTCTGGACTCCCAGACTTTGAAGCCAATGATCTTTTTACTAAGGTGGTGGTGGCAGTTGAGGAGCAGGGGTTGCCATTGCTGCTGTCTGCCTGACTCTCTGAGTTTACAGATGGGCAAACTCCACTGTAGAAAGTTTTAGGTGTCTTAGCCAAGGCAACACAGATGAAATGTGGTCCTAAAATCCTGCTTAACGATTGTTCACTTTACAGCTCCCATTCATTCCAGACATAAAATCAGAATGCGCCCTTTGTGTACCCCCTCCTCTCCAGCACCATGGAGCACATTTACTTTAGTTGCTGGATCCATTTATTCCATCCCTTGGTGCTCAGAGCCTGGGTATAACCCTGCCCAGCTGTCTCTTCTGTATTAGATTGAAAATCAGACTTGAAACTGAATTCCTGCTACGGTGTTGATGATGAATAACTATCATTCAATACTACTTCAGTGATGGTGATATTTTAGGAGCTGTCCCCTGGATACTCAAAGAAGCAGTAGAATAGTGTAATGGCTAAAAACAGGCTATGGGTTTGAATGTCTTTATGGCTTTGACATACTACAGAGCTAGTACTTAGCCTGGTGCTTAAGGGGTGCGACTGAAAATAAGACAAATCTTGGCTGTGGAGAGGAGGTAATGAGTAGCACCTGCTCCTGAGGATGCCCATATTAAGAGTCAGTGAATTAGTAGTATTTGCAGAGTCTTTGAAACTGTCATTGACTTCAACATCATCCAGAAGGTTGACTCCCAAATGGTGAGATTTCAACTTTCACGCTGGTGGTTCTCTGCTGTGCTTGTCAAATCTAACCCTATAGATGTCACCTGGTCTACTTTCTTGCCATGGTGACTATCCTTCATCCACATGTATAGGGAAAGCCCCTTTGGGGCTTAAGGAGCATGTGACATAGTTGTCAAAGTGTCTTTCTCCAGGTCTTTTTGCATACTTGCAAAAACCATGATTTTTCTCTCAGTGTATTTGCTGAATTGTTCTTTTTTTTTTCTTTTTGAGACAGAGTCTCACTCTGTTACCCAGGCTGGAGTCCAGTGGCATGATCTCAGCTTACTGCAACCTCTGCCTCTCTGGTTTGAGCGATTCTTATGGCTAAGCTTCCTGAGTAGCTAGGATTATAGGCACCTACCACCACACCTGGCTAACTTTTGTATTTTTAGTAGAGAGGGGGTTTCTCTATGGTGGCTGGACTGGTCTCAAACTCCTGACCTCAGGTAATCTAACTGGCTCGGCCTCTGAAAGTGTTGGGATTATAGGCATGAGCCACCCCGCTCAGCCAAATTGTTTATTTTGAGCAGCTCCAAAAAGTGGTGTAAAAATAGATGTCATTTATCCTAATGTGATGAGTTAGTCTATGAAAAATTAGAATCCCATGTTTTGACATATCCCTGACCTAAAGGAGCAGAGAATAGGTGGTTGTCGCCTTAGCCCTAGCTCCCACCAGTAGCTGCTGTGAACTGGAGAGACTGGCAAAAAAGAAGGCAATCTCAAAACAACCCTGTGAGGTAGGACTGTTGTTATTCCATGTTGCAGCTGAGGACATGAAGCACAGGGTGGATAAGTGACTTGCCTGAGGTCATGCTTCCTGTCAGCATTGGAGTCATTGTTATGTCCTTATTTGGCTGGAAGCTGGTGACATTTTGGGGTATGGAGTGTGTTGGGGGGCTTGTGATCTCTCAGGTAGCTCTCATCGCTCTTTTTCCCTTTAGGGTCCGAAAGATTTTAAACCTGCGTGTGTTTGAGGATGAGGGCGGGAAGCACTGGTCAAAGAGTGTGATGGACAAACAGTACGAGGTTCTCTGTGTCAGCCAGTTTACCCTGCAGTGTGTCCTGAAGGGGAACAAGCCTGACTTCCACCTGGCAATGCCCACGGAGCAGGCAGAGGGCTTCTACAACAGCTTCCTGGAGCAGCTGCGTAAGACATACAGGCCGGAGCTTATCAAAGGTAAGCAGGAGAACCACATCCAGGAAGGAGTGTCTGGGACACTCCTGGACAGAGGGAAAAGGGGGTCTGTAATTGTAGCATCTCCTTTCCTGGAAAGTCATTGTTTGTGCTTATTACTTAGAACCACAAAATAGCTGCTACTATTGCCGGTGCTGTATTTAACACATGTCCTCAAACTGCTCCTGCTGGCATTTGCCCTCCCCTCTTCTTCTGTTCACATTTTGAAACTGTTTGGGAACCCAGAGGTGTGGCTAATACAGTGGTGTTTCTTTGATTGTTTAGCTTAGCTCTGTCCAATAGAAGTATAGTGTAAGCCCCAAATGTGAACTAAATATGTCATTTTAAGTTCTAGTAGCCATATTTAAAAAAGAAAAAAGAAATAGGCAAAATTAACTTTAAAAATATATTTTATTTAACTAAATATATTGAAAATATGATTTTACTATATACTCAGTATAAACAATGATGAAGTAGTTTACATTCTCTTTTTTTCTAAATAAAGGCTTTATTTGATTAAAACAGTTTTAAGTTCACAGTAAAATTGAGAGGAAGGTACAGAGCTATTCCATATATCCCTGCCCCCACATGCATAGCCTTCCTCATTATCAACATCCCGCACTAGAGTGGTGCATTTGTTACAACTGATGAACCTAAGTTCATTGTTGGATTATGACAGCTGTTCATGGCACATCGTTATCACCCACAGTCCACTGCTTATACTAGAAAATGGAGAGACATTCCATGTTTATAGACAGGGAGATTCAATATAGTCAAGGTGTCAGTTCTTCCCAATTTGATCTATAGACTCAGTGCAATCCCAGTCTAAATCCAACAAGTTATTTTGCAGATAACAACAAACTGATTCTAAAGTTTATACGGGGAGGCAAAAGACCCAGAATGGTGAACAGAATATTAAAAGAGAACAAAGTTAGAGGGCTGACACTATATGACTTCAATACTTATAATAAAGCTACGATAATTAAGACAGTGTGGTATTGATGAAAGAAGAGAGAAATAGACCAATGGAACAGAACAGAGAGGCCAGAATTTGACCCTGATAAATACAATGAATTGATCTTTGGCAAAGGAGCAAAGGCAATACAATGGAGCAAAGGGTCTTTTCAACAAATGATACTGGAACAACTGGATATCCACGTACAAAAAGTACATCTAGACAAAGACCACAGACCCTTCACAAAAATTATCTGAAATGAATCTTAGGCCTAAATGTAAAATGCAAACCTATAAAGTTCCTAGAAGATAAAAGGAAAAAAATCTAGATTATGCTGGGTGGGATGATGACTTTTAGATACAATACTAAAGGGACAATCTATGAAAATAAGAATTGATAAGCTGAGCTTTGTTAAAATTAATATTTGTTTCCTCCGTGAAAGACACTGTGAAGAGAACGAAAAGACAAGCCACAGATTGAGAAAAAATATTTACAAAAGACATATCCTATAAAGGACAAATATTTGCAAGTTGAATATTCACAGAAGACATATTTCATAAAACATAAATATTTGCAAGTTGAATATTTGCAAAAGACATATCTGATAAAGAACTAGTATCCGCCGGGCGCAGTGGCTCACGCCTGTAATCCCAGCACTTTGGGAGGCCGAGGCGGGTGGATCACGAGGTCAAGAGATCTAGACCATCCTGGTCAACACGGTGAAACCCCATCTCTACTAAAAATACAAAAAATTAGCTGGGCATGGTGGCGTGTGCCTGTAATCCCAGCTACTCAGGAGGCTGAGGCAGGAGAATTGCCTGAACCCAGGAGGCGGAGGTTGCGGTGAGCCGAGATTGCGCCATTGCACTCCAGCCTGGGTAACATGAGTGAAACTCCGTCTCA
>NW_022437005.1:5377241-5396303 GCF_009761245.1 Sapajus apella
AAAAAAAAAAAAAAAAAAAAAAAAAAAAAGAACTAGTATCCAACATATAAAAAGAACTCTTGAAACACAGTAAGAAGGGATTGGGAGCGGTGGCTCATGCCTGTAATTCCAGAACTTTGGGAGGCTGAGGTGGGTGGACCATGGGGTTAGGAGATTGAGACCATCATGGCTAACACGGTGAAACCCTGTTTCTACTAAAAATACAAAAAAAACTAGGTGGGCGTGGTGGCACACGCCTGTAGTCCCAGCTACTCAGGATGCTGAGGCAGGAGAATCGCTTGAACCTGGAAGGTGAAGGTTGCAGTGAGCTGAGATTGTGCCACTGAACTCCAGCACGGGCAACAGCAAGACTCCGCCACAAACAAGCAAACAAATAAAAAAAAACACAGTAAGAAAACAATCCATTTTTTAAAAATGGACCAAAGACCTTAACAGATACCTCACCAAAGATGACCTACAGATAGCATATAAGCACATGAGAAGATGTTCCATATCATATGTCATCAGGGAAATGCAAATTAAAATGAGATACCACTACATACCTATTAGAATGGCCAAAATCGAAAACAATAACAACACCAAATATTAGCGAGAACAGGGAGCAATAGGAACTCTTATTTATTGCTGGTGGGAATGCAAAATAATGATCCAGCCACTTTGCAAGACAGTTTGGCAGCTTCGTTTTTTTTTTTTTTTTTTTTTAATTTAATTTCCCACAATTACTTTTTCAGCTTCTTGCCAAACTAAACATACTCTTATTAAGTCTAGTAATCACACTTCTTGGTATTTGTACAAAAGAGCTGAAAACTTACATACATACAAAACCTGCTATAAACAAAGATGTTTGTCTGGGCGTGGTGGCTCACACCTGTAATCCTAGCACTTTGGGAGACTGAGGTGGGTGGATTACCTGAGGTCAGGAGTTTGAGGCCAGCCTGGCCAACATGGCGAAATCCCATCTCTATTACAAATATAAAAATTAGCCAGGTGTGGTGGCATGCACCTGTAAACCCAGCTACTCAGGAGGCTGAGGCAGGAGAATTGCTTAAACCCAGGAGGCAGAGGTTGCAGTGAGCCAGGATCATGCCACTGCATTCCAGCCTGGGCAACAGAGTGAGACTCTCCATCTAAAAAAATAAAGTAAAATAAATAAAAAATAAAAGAACACAGATGTTTATGGCAGCTTTATTCATAACTGCCTAAACTTGGAAGCAATCAGGATATCCTTAAGTGAATAAACAAACAAACTGGGGGGGTGGGGTAGAGGGGAAAAAAGAATTTTAAATAAAAAATAAAAAGAAAAAAAAATCAACAAATTGTGATACCTCCAGACAATAGAACATTATTCAGTGCTAATACAAAATGAGCCATTAAAAAGAGGAACTTTGCCGGGCGCGGTGGCTCAAGCCTGTAATCCCAGCACTTTGGGAGGCCGAGGTGGGTGGATCACGAGGTCAAGAGATCGAGACCATCCTGGTCAACATGGTGAAACCCCGTCTCTACTAAAAATACAAAAACATTAGCTGGGCATGGTGGCGCGTGCCTGTAATCCCAGCTACTGAGGAGGTTGAGGCAGGAGAATTGCCTGAACCCAGGAGGCGGAGGTTGCGGTGAGCCGAGATCGCGCCATTGCACTCCAGCCTGGGTAACAAGAGTGAAACTCCGTCTCAAAAAAAAAAAATAAATAAATAAATAAATAAATAAATAAAAAAAAAGAGGAACTTTAAATGCATACTGCTAAGTCAAAGAAGCCAATCAGAAAAGATTACATACTATATTATTCCAACTACATGACATTCTGAAAAAAACTATGGAGGCAGTGAAAAGATCAGTGGTTTCCAGGAGTTAGAGAGGAGAGACGGATGAATAGCCAGAGCACAGAGGATTTTTAGGGCACTAAAAATACTCTGTATGATACTGTAATGGTAGACATATGTCATTATAAATTTGCCCAAACCCACAGAATATTAGAGTGAATGCTGGTATATTAGTGCCTATACGGCGCCTCTGCACTCCGCTCTGGGTGACAGAGCGAGACTCCATCTCAAAAAAAAAAAAAGAAAAAGAAAAATAGACAACCTGAATAAACTTATATCCATTGAGGAAATTGAATCAATATTTAATAACCTTTCAAAAAGAAAGCACCCAGGCCCAAATGGGTTCATGGGTTTATTGGTGAATTCTGTCAAGCATTTAAGGAATAAGTTATACCAATTCTCTACAATCTATCCCTTTCAGAAGATAGAAGCAGAGGGGGTACTTCCTAACTCATTCTATGAGGCCAGAATCTACCCTAATACCAAAACCAGATAAATAAATTACAAGAGCTGGATGCAGTAGCTCATGCCTGTAATCCCAGCACTTTGGGGCCAAGGTGGGTAGATTACTTGAAGTCAGGAATTCGAGACCAACCTGGCCAACATGATGAAACCCTACAAAAATTAGTCAGGTGTGGTAGTACACACCTGGATCTCAGCTACTCAGGAGGCTGAGGTGTGAGAATTGCTTGAACCCAGAAGGCGGAGGTTGCAGAGCTGTGATGCACCACTGCACTCCAGCCTGGGCAACAGTTCAATACCTCTCATTAAGACAGACGCAAAATCCTCAACAAAATAGCAAATCGAATTCAACAATGTATAAAAAGAATTATCCACCATGATCAAGTGGGATTTATCCCAGGTATGCAAACCTGGTTCAACTTAAAAATCAATTGATAAATCAAGCTAAAGAAGAAAAATCATATCATCACATCCATAAACACAGAAAAAGCATTTGATGACATATTAAAATGGGGTTTCACTATGTTGCCCAGTCTGGTTGAACTCCTGGGCTCAAGCTATCCACCTGACTTGGCCAACCAAAGAGCTGGGATTATAGGTGTGAGCCACCAAAGCCAGCCTAATTAACTCTGTAGTGTTTCCAATGCTTTAACTTTCTTTCTTTGGATTAAGGAAACCCAGATTTTTAAAATTAGGCCTGTTTTCAACCTTAATAAAATTCATGAAAATTTTTTGAAGCTCTGTAGGAGAGCCCACATTGAGGATTGTCAGCTCATTCAATGTGCTCATGTTTAGATGGGTGACATTCCTACTCCTCTTTGGCATTTGCTTTTATTTTAATTCTCTTCCTACTTGTGAAAAATGTCCATTTGCTATAAGAATACATGGATTCTAGATGAACAGGACATTCCCACCTTAATTCAAATCCCACTCTTACTTGGGTTCTGATAGAGTGGAATAGATTTGCCTCTCCAGAAAATAACCAAATTTAGAACTCCATTTATAAGTCTGGTCATGGATATCTCCGGTGGTTTTTCCTATCCTGTGTCACTGGGATTCTCCAAAGTGGCTTTGCTGCAAACATGTTTCTTCACAGAATGAGTAATTAAGTCAAGTCCTCTGAGTAATTATTTTTCTTGGCTGAGACAAGGATTAGATGCTGCCAGCATCGTTCTTCTCTCTTTGCAGGTAGTTGTGCAATCATTCCATTTCTGAGTAATCTCAGATGCATTTTAGAACACTCTGAAGTCCCTTGAAACATTGATAAAGGCAAGGAATATCAGAAAAGCATAAGTGAAGGCATTTTAAATGGGTGAACATTTATAGTTGTTAAGGAATGGTTGAATGAAAGCAAAAGCGCTTTCATCTACATTTTTAAAGAGGAGTGTTTATTATTATTGGGTGTTTGTATTCCTAAAAACACCTTTTATTTACTTCTTTTTGAGAGAGAGGGTCTTGCTATGTTGCCTAGGCTAGGCTTGAACTTCTGGGCTCAAGTGATCCTTTCTCCTTCGCCTCCCACACCTGGTATATTCTTTGAAATAATGTACATTTTATCTAGGTAATTATTGCCTGAGACAATGTATCATAAACAATATAATTTTATAATGAATCAGAAGTTAAGCTCATGGTATATAATACATCTGATCCTTTTGATGAAGAATTGACATAAATTATACACGGAGTTTTTTTTTTAAAGGATTTTAAAATTACAATTTAATGCATTTTGGAAAAGCCAATGTAAAATGACTTGGGCTTATAAAACCAGAATTTATGGCTGCGCATGGTGGCTCATGCCTGTAATCCCAGCACTTGGGGAGGTTAAGACAGGTGGATTGCTTGAGCCTGGGAGTTCAAGACCAGCCTGGGCAACATGACAAATCCCCATCTCTATTAGAAAATGCAAAAAAAAAAAAAAATAGCAACACATACAGCTTGTGTGCCTCTAGTCCCAGCTATTCAGGAGGCTGAGGTGGGAGGATCGTGTGAGCCCAGGAAATTGAGATTGCAGTGAGCTGAGATGGTGCTGTTGCACCCCAGCCTGGGCAACAGAGTGAGACCCTGTCTCAAAACAAAACAAAAAACACTAGAACTTATAATTCTGCGAATAGTCAAAGACAAATCATAGAATTATTTTGATAAATGCAAAGTAATTTTTTTTTTTTTTAAGACAGGATTTCACCGTGTTGGCCAGGCTGGTCTTGAACTCCTGACCTCAGGTGATCCTCCTGCCTCGGCCTCCCAAAGTGCTGAGATTACAGGCGTGAGCCACCACACCTGGCCTGCAAAGTAATTTTAATGTTGGTTGTAGATTCACTTTCTTATTCCCCTAATAAGAGTCAAAAATCGTGGTGAGATGCCACGAAGCAGGTGGCAATGCCCTAACCTTATGTGTGTTGTCAGGCCCAGGGGCTCTTTCCATCCTTGTCAAGGGCTAACCTTGTCTCCTTTTACACAGCATATGCAGACAATTTTAGTCAAAATTTATTTCCAAATGTTTTGGACTTTCAGAAGTCCTACAATTATATCAACAGTGTGTCACTTTTTTTTTTTTTTTTTGGCCTTATCTCTTTTACAGCCTCCAATGAAACAAAATTCATAGAGCATGCATTATATATTTGCTGTCTTTTGGCTAATTTTGAGAATTTGGCTTCCAGCTCCAATATGAAAAGCCTCTGTGAGCCTAAGGGATGTAGGAATTTGAATGAAATAATGAATACATTTTCTTTATTTTAGGATTTTTAAGACCACTTCAGCAACTTTAAAACGTAGAGTCTAGATTTAGCATTTTTTCACTACCCTCTCCTTTCCTATGTGAAAATTTATTTTACATTTATATTCAATTTGTTTCTCTTATTTGTTGTTAGTGACAGAGAGAAGATTGTTGTCCCGTTTGTTCCTTCTCTGTGTGCCTCACATCCCTGCCAGCACCCATGCGGTTAGGGACATTTCCTCACCTGCCGCAGCTCTTTCCGCATGGTCCTCGCTGTGGGGCATGTGCCGACAGCAGGCCTGACTCTCTTCGCTTGGTGATCTAACCCCAAGCTCTTTGACTTGTTCTGTATACAGTGGAACCCTGGAGAGGATGCTGGTTATGGTTGGGTCCTCACATTATTATTGTTAGTTAATAATATGCCAAAATACCTCCGTTGAGGGCTTGTTATATTCCAGGCCTTGTGCAAAACAAATACTTCTTCATTCTTTTTTTTTTTTGAGACGGAGTTTCGCTCTTGTTACCCAGGCTGGAGTGCAATGGCGCGATCTCGGCTCACCGCAACCTCCGCCTCCTGGGTTCAGGCAATTCTCCTGCCTCAGCCTCCTGAGTAGCTGGGATTACAGGCACGCGCCACCATGCCCAGCTAATTTTTTGTATTTTTAGTAGAGACGGGGTTTCACCATGTTGACCAGGATGGTCTTGATCTCTTGACCTCGTGATCCACCCGCCTCGGCCTCCCAAAGTGCTGGGATTACAGGCTTGAGCCACCGCGCCCGGCCTTCATTCTTTATCTCATTGAATCCTCACAACAATCCTAAGAGGTAGGTGTGAGTATTACCACCATTCTGTAGGTAAGGTGCAGCAGGGTTACCTATGGAAGGTCACATAGAACATAAGTGGCATAGCCTGGAATTGAACCAGCAGCTTTCTCTAGAACCTGAGCTTCACTGATATCATTGCTTCACTGTAAAAGTCACGTCTTCTGCGCTTATTGGCCTTTTCTGTTATCTTTCCTTCTTTCTTTTTTTTTTTTTTTTTCCTGAGGCAGAGTCTTGCTCTGTCACCCAGGATGGAGTACAGTGGCGCAATCTAGGCTCATTGCAACCTCCCCCTCCTGGGTTCAAACGATTCTCCTGCCTCAGCCTCCTGAGTAGCTGGGAGTACAGGCTTGCTGCCACCACACCCAGCTAATTTTTCTATTTTTAGTAGGGATAGGGGTTTCACCAAGTTGGCCAGGCTGGTCAGGAACTCCTCACCTCAAGCAATCTGCCCGTCTTTGCCTCCCAAAGTGCTGGGATTACAGGTGTGAGCCACCGTGCCTTGCCCTTTTCTGTTATTTTTCTGTATTCATTGAGTCTACTGGGACTTTCCTGCCTTCTCCGTCATGATCAGGGAAATCAGCGGTGGGGTTTTTGGGCCTCATTTGGGCCTAGGAAGGGGAGCAGTGTGCCCTGAGATCAGGGTGTCCTTCCTCTCTGAGCAGTGATGTTCATCCAGGATTTTAATCCTGTTTCTGCTGGGGGAGATGTTATTGGTTCCATTCAAGTCAGTCTGGTGACTTATCTATCAGTAAGACACTTTATCTGCCAGTGTGCTAGGCTCTGGGTATACAGTGCCGAGCAAGAGTGGTGCAGCTCCTGCCCTAAAGGAGCTCACGGTCTGGAGAAGAGAGATGCTGAACTGGTGTGGCTGTTTCTGCAGCAGCGTGGTAAACGTTCCTCAGAAACCTCCTGTTCTGCAAAACTGCCGCTAAAACTCTCAGGGCTTATGGGAAAAACGGAGTTAATAGCAGAACAGTAAAGTCCCATGGCTGGGTTGGAAGGCAGTAGACGCTTGTTTTTATTTTCATAAGATACAGTCAAGGGCTTCTGCTGCTAGTGCTGAGGGCTTTTCTGCTGAAGGCTGTCATTTTATTCCCACTGTTGTGGCTCTCCCTGCCGAAGAAAACCCACCTCTGCCCAGATACAGCCTCTGTGGTATATGCACTTTCATTTACCACTTGTATATGAGCGATTCTCCTTTCAGAAACGAGTGTTGTCAGAAACTTCTGAGGTGAGTGGTGCGATGCATGCTTTGCGGGAGTGTTAGGGATGAATAACAGGGTTAGGCACTAACGTGGTGGCTGCACATGCGCTTGGGCTTGATTCCATCTGATCTGTGTTTAGGTCATTTGTTGAATTTTCATGACTCATCAAACCAATACCCATGCAGAATGTTGTTGATTTTTATGCTTGTACGTGGATATGTACTGTCGCCCCTTGTTAAATATTGACTGGCCACTAGGGGGCATATTATTTAAATTCGAATCACCTCTACTGTTTTTCTTTTATATTTTACAAGAAATGTGAATAGAGATGGTTTTGCCATGTTGCCCAGGCTGGTCTCAAACTCCTGGGCTCAAGTAATCCATTCGTCTTGGTCTCCCAAAGTGTTGGAATTACAGGACTGAGCCACTGCACCCAGCCTATTTTTCTTTAAAAATTCTCTGAGCGTCTTCTTTTGGTGTAATGACCCGGGGAACTGCACAGGCCAGCCTCAGAGCAGAGATCAGGTTTTCCCAGCATACTCCTGCTCAAGCACTGAGCATCCCACATCCCTAGAAACCCCTAAGTCCTTGGCAAACTAGGATGGCTGGACACCCTAAGAAGCAGCCCTGTGGCAGTGCAGTTCTCAGAACAACCTGGGCCAGGTGGTATCCTGAATGCATTGTGTAAAAACGTACTCCTCTTTGCATAGGAGACGAGGTAGGGATATGATGAATATCAGGGCAGGAGGATTGGCTGTCTGCTTCAGCTAGAGAAATGATAGAGATCATGGCCAGGTCCCCAGTAAAGCTGCTGGAGGGCCCAGCTCTAGGCAGGTGTGTGACTGGCCTGAGCAGGTTCAAGAGGTTCAGGGACAGACTTGGATGAAGGAGTAGAAGAGAGATCATACTGCTGAAAAACAGCTGTTGGCAATCTGGCAACTTGGTCATCTGGTGCACTGGCTGACGTCTATGTTTGTTAGCAGCAAAGACAACTGGAGAGGTATTTAAGCTGAGATGAGAAGGATGAGAGAAGCTGCAGGCTGTGGTATCAGAAGGTGTTTTTTTTGTGGGCCCATTTAGAGGCTCTTCCTGTGTCCCAGCAAGCTCCCTACGCTTGCACACCTTTTCCCTCCCTTCCTTGTTCCCTCCCTCCCTCCTTCCTTCCTCCCGCTCACTCTTTCTTCCACTCTCTGTCAATCCCTTCCTTCCTTCCTTTCTTCCTTCTAAAATGTCCGCGGTGTACCCTCTTCCCCTTTCTGCTCTCCTCCCCCCCCTCCTCCCCAATTCTTTTCATCCTCGGCCTCCTCACATTGCTGGGTTCCTCCTAACCTGGCAGTCCCAGGGCAGCTGGCTTCATAACATGGTGTTGCCTTCCTCCACAGTGAGCACTGCAACAGCAGGTGTTCCAAGATGGGAATAGATGTGCCAGTCCCTTCAAACCAGGCCTGAAAAGTGGCACAGCCTCACTTCTGTTGCATAATGTTGGTCAAAGCCATCTCACAGCCTACCCAGATTCAAGGGGAGGGGTTGCAGTCCTGCCCTGCAATGGCAGGAACGTTAAAGAGTTTGCAGTCATCTCTAGTCTTCCACACCTCATAACCCTGATGCTCTCAAAGGGTGGAACTTTCCTCTTTTCATGACTGTTTCCCAAATAATTGCTGTAGGGGAAAAACTCTAGTGCATAGTCATGTCATATCTTCCCCTCTACTGAGAATGAGCTAAAGCTTGAGGATACATTATTGGGTCCCTAGACTGAGTGAGTAGGCACGGAAACTGGGTCACTTGTATCCTCTACAGCACCCCAGGGATCTCTAGCCTTCAAATGAATGCAGAAGGCCCCATTTGGCAAGAGGCATTGAATACTCTCCAAGTTGAGTGCTAAACATGCATTTATAGTTAGAAAAAAAAAAGTTATACCAAAATGGAATAGTGGAGAAGAGCGACCTCTGCTCTCAAGCTTCTAGTTCCGGCTCTGAGGTGTTTTTAATGGGCTCGGGAAAACATTCACCTGTCAGCTTTGTTCAGCAAATCAGAAGCTGCCACAGTATTCAAAAGGATTACCTATATATTTTCTGCTGGGTTTGATTTGCTGTGGACATCTAAGAGCTGGAGAAATGTGGACAGACATGTCAGGAGAGCAGCAGTTTATGACTGCTTCTGCTTCATGTGCTCTGTGGGGCATCCATGATGCCCACACCTCTCCTGCTTCATGATGCAAAGAAAAGGTGCCAGGAGCTGGAAGACCACAACTAGTTTTTGCTTTGTGCTTAGTACTTGATTTATATGGATTCATTTAATTTTCTACTCTTTTTACTATTTAAAGCATTTTAACAGCATGAGTGAACTTTCAGTGGAAGCCTGCTTTATATACTTTGGCAAAGACTGTGATGCAAAAGGCATTATTTTTCTTGTAAATTTAGGAAATTGCAACGTGGGATCGTGTCTTCATTGTTAATGAATGGTAGGGTTGGCAAACTGTGGTACAGGCTGATGCTCTTGTGTAAAAGTTTGACACAGATGTCCAAGTGATTTTGACAAAATAGGTTTATGTTTTCTGTCATTCTTTCCTTTCCTTTCAATCTTTTCACTAGTTTACTTACCGACTTCCTTATTTATTCCTGCATGTCTCTTTTTTGGTCTTACACTTGCATCATCTCCATAGCTACAATTTAGCATCTGTCTTCTCAAATGACAAACTATATCTACTTTCATTTTAAAACCCTATCTTTTCATGATTTCCTTGATTTGCTTAGTTGATCATCTATTGTGAACAGCAACCTGATCTTGCCAGTTCTCCCTTCCCCTGCCCAAAATAACTGTGGCCACCTTAAAAGAAATGTCAGCTACCATAGTGGCTCACACCTATAATCCCAGCACTTTGGGAGGTCGAAGCAGGAGAATCACTTCAGCCCAGGGGTTCTAGATCAGCCTGGGCAACATAGCAAGACTCCATCTCTACAAAAAAAAAAAAAAAAAAAAAAAGAAAAAATTAGCTGGGCGTGGTGGTGCACACCTGTAGTTTCAGCTACCCGAGAGGCCGAGGCAAGAGGATAGCTTGAGCCCAGGAGTGCAAGGCAGTAGCAAGCTGTGATCATGCCACTGCATTCTAGCCCAGGTGATAGAGCGAGACTCTGTCTCTAAAAATAAGTATTTTTTAAAAAGCAATGTCAGTGGTATGGTGGGGTTTTGGACTCCTGCAATAATGGCGGCGTGCCTGTGCACAGTGGGCGCTTTGTTATTTTGTGTAATGAATGCCCCTGAGTCTCAGGAGATGAGGACTGGTCCATTTTGGTGACTTTGCCATCCTTTCTATTCTTTCCATTCTCTCTGGGCTCTTCCTCCTCCTGACCTTATTCTCCTTCTTCACTTTTATCTAATTTTTCTGAATTTTCTCCACACTTCTGGTCATGAATTGCAGGGTCAGCTCTTTTTCCTTGCCCAAGAGTCTATAACGTCAACTCAGTTTGAAGAAATAAAGGCAGTTTTTAAAAGAAGATACAGGCATAAGTAGAAAGAAACTTCTGTTCACTGCTGTTAGAATCCAAGTAAGTGAGGTGACGTGGCATGAAAGCAAAAGTCTGAATCATTTAGCAGGAGGAATGGAAAGAGTTCAAAGCCTTATTGACTCAGGGATTACGAATTCAGAAGAAAAAACTATATGTATTCCAAATTAATTAATTAACTAACCAATTAATTTTAGAGTTGGGGGCCTTGCTCTGTTGCCTGCTGGGGTGCAGTGGTGTGATCATGGCTCACTGCCACCTTGAACTGGACTCAAGCCATCCTCCCACCTCAGCGTTCCTGAGTAGCTGGACTATTGGCACGTGCCGCTACACCAGGCTCAAATTCAGAAATATTGATTAATTAGTTGGCTCTCTCTTTATAGCCTTCAACAAAGGGTTTATTCTGCAAATGAATACCATTAAGTGGTGTAGCCTCGTAGTCATTCTTTCTCTTTTTTGTGTCCTGAGTAAATCCTTTCAGTTTGCCAATTCTTTATGTTTAGTCTAGAGTTTAGCCTTTCATTTGAGTTCAATCATTTCTTTTTCATTTCTAGTATTTATTCTTCTTCCTTAATTTGTTAATATTATTTTTTATTGTGGTAAAATATACATAATATAATTTTTTCCTGAGATGGGTTCTTGCTCTGTCACCAAGCTGGCATGCAGTGGAGCGATCTCAGCTCACTGCAGCCTCAGCCTCCTGAGTTTAAAGGATTCTCATGCCTCAGTCTCCCAAGCAGCTGGGACTACAGGTGTCCTCCACTATGCCTGGCTAATTTTTGTCTTTTTTAGTAGAGATGGAGTTTCACCATGTTGGCCAAGCTGGTCTTGAACTCCTGACCTCAGGGAATCCGCCCTCCTTGGCCTCCCAAAGTGCTGGGATTACAGGGGTGAGCCACTACATCTGGCCTTTATTTTAATTTTATTTTTTTATGAGACAGGGTCTCCCTCTGTCACCCATGGTGGAGTGGAATGATGCCACCTCAGCTCACTGTAGCCTCTGCCTCCCAGGTTCAAGTGATTCACTTCCCTCAGCCTCTTGAGTAGCTGGGATTACAGGCATGCACTACATACCCAGCTAATTTTTGTATTTTTAGTAGAGATGGGGTTTCTCCATGTTGCCGAGGCTGGTCTTGAACTCTGACCTTAAGTCATTTTCCTGTTTCAGCCTCCCAAAGTGCTGGGATTACAGGGGTAAGCTACCATGACCGGCCCCATTTAACCATTTTAAAGTGTGAAAACCATTTTAAAGTGTACGTTTACAACTTTGTACAATCATCGGCACCATCTAGTTCCAAACATTTTCATTACCCCAAAAGGAAACACCATACCCATTAAGCAGTCACTCATTCTTTCCTGCCCTTGCCCCTGGCAACCACCAACCTGCTTTCAGTCTCTATGGATTTGCCTATTCTGGATATTTCATATAAATGGAATTATACTGTGTGGCCTTCTGTGTCTAACTTCTTTCACTTACATAATGTGTTCAAGGTTCATTCATGTATAGCACGTATCAGTACCTCATTCCTTTTTATAAATAATTTCCATTAGATGAATATACCACATTTTGCTGTTGATGGACAGTTGGGTTGTTTTCACCCTCTGGCTATTGTTAGTAGTACTCCTGTGAACATTTATGTAAAAGTTTTTATTTAAACACCTGTTTCCAATTCTTTTGGGTATATATTCAGAAGTGAAGTTGCTGGATCATATGGTGTAACCAAGGGAGGAGGTTCCACAGTAGCTGAACATTTTACATGCCTGCCAGCAATGTATGAGGGTTCCAATTGTCTGCATCCTTGTCAACACGTGTTATTTTCTGCTTTTAAAATAATTAATTAATTAATTTTTATCATAGCCCTCTTTAGTGGGTTTGGAGTGGTACATCATTGTGGTTTTAGCTTATGTTTTCCTAATGCCTAATGATACTGAGCATTTGAGCATCTTTTATTGTGGTTGTTGTCCATTTGTATATCTCCTTTGGAGAAATGTCTACTCAGGCCCTTATTTTAAAATTGACTTGTTTGCCTTTTTGTTATTGAGTTCTATTGTCCTAAAATGAAGGAGCTGAAGCAAAATTAATAGAAGTAGAGAGATTATTTGGGCCAACCTTGAGGATTGCAACCCAGGAACATAGATTCAAGTTGCTATGAATATACACTCTGATTAGCAGCAGTTACAAGTGGATTTTCTTTCTTTCTTTCTTTCTTTCTTTCTTTCTTTCTTTCTTTCTTTTTCTTTCTTTCTTTCCTTTCTTTCTTTCCTTTCTTTCTTCCTTTCCTTTTTCCTTTCCTTGCCCCTTTCCTTTCCTTTCCTTTCCTTTCCTTTCCTCTTTCCTCTTTCCTCTTTCCTCTTTCCTCTTTCCTCTTTCCTTCCCCCTTCCCCCTTCCCCCTTCCCCCTTCCCCCTTCCCCCTTCCCTTCCCTTTTCATTTCTTTCCTTCTTCTCTCCTTTTTCCTTTCCTTTCCTTTCCCTTTCTTTTCCGAGACAGAGTTTCACTCTTGTTGCCCAGGCTGGAGTGCAATGGTGCCATCTCGGCTCACTGCAACCTCTGCCTCCTGGGTTCAAATGATTCTCCTGCCTCAGCCTCCAGAGTAGCTGGGATTACAGGCATGTGCCACTACACCTGGCTAATTTTGCATTTTTAGTAGAGACGGAGTTTGTTTATGTTGATCAGGCTGGTCTCCAACTCCAGACCTCAGGTGACCCACCCTCCTCGGCCTCCCAAAATGCTGGGTTTGCAGGCGTGAGCCACTGCTCCTGGCCACAAGTGGATTTTCAAAAAGAAACTAAGAGGCGGCCGGGCGCGGTGGCTCAAGCCTGTAATCCCAGCACTTTGGGAGGCCGAGGCGGGTGGATCACGAGGTCAAGAGATCGAGACTATCCTGGTCAACATGGTGAAACCCCGTCTCTACTAAAAATACAAAAAATTAGCTGGGCATGGTGGTGCGTGCCTGTAATCCCAGCTACTCAGGAGGCTGAGGCAGGAGAATTGCCTGAACCCAAGAGGCGGAGGTTGCGGTGAGCCGAGATCGCGCCATTGCACTCCAGCCTGGGTAACATGAGTGAAACTCCTTCTCAAAAAAAAAAAAAAGAAACTAAGAGGCAAGGATTTACATTAAAAATTGTTTACCAAGAATTTACATTAAAACAACATATGCTGCCGGGCGCGGTGGCTCAAGCCTGTAATCCCAGCACTTTGGGAGGCCGAGGCTGGTGGATCACGAGGTCAAGAGATCGAGACCATCCTGGTCAACACGGTGAAACCCCGTCTCTACTAAAAATACAAAACATTAGCTGGGCATGGTGGCGCGTGCCTGTAATCCCAGGTACAAAAAGAGCGGAACCCCGTCCCCCCCCCCAAAAAAAAAAAAAACAAAACATATGCTATTGTTTGACTCTACATTGTTTTTTGTATCACAGATTCTAGGAACATAAAGATAATGGTGAGGCAGCTATCAGCAACAAAATGCCCTTAAACAATTGACCTGGATATGGGGATGAGGTGGTGGGGTTAGGGGGTGAGGCTAAAGTGGCATGACTGAAGGTTTCTCTGGGCTTGATAAACTTTGCACACTTTAGTTCAGACTGCTCTGAGCCATTTTTCTTTTATCAATTGTAGGAGTAATTTATATATTCTGGATAATAGACCTTTCTCAGATTTGTAATTTGCAGACTTTTTCCTCTTACTCTATGGGTTGTCTTTCCACTTTCTTGATAGTGTTCTTTGATGCTTGCAGTTTTCTAATTTTAATGAAATCCAGTTTATCTCTTTTTTATTCATTTTGTGCTTATGTTTTTGGTGTTATGTCTAAGCAACCCTTGACAAATTTGAATGTCTTGAAAATTAACTCTATGTTTTCTTCTCAATGTTTAATAGTGCTGACTCTTACATTAAGGTCTCTGATCTATTTTGAGTGAATTTTCTTATATGATGTGAGACAAGGGTCTAGCTTCATTCTTTTACAAGTTGATATCCAATTGTCCCATTACCATTTGTTGCACAGACTGTTCTTTCACCCATTAAGTGGTCTTTGTACCTTTGTTGAAAATCAAGTGACCATATATGTGAGGGTTTACTTCTGGGCTCTCAGTTTTATTTCATTGTTCTATGTTTCTGTCCTTATACAGTACCATACTGTTTTGATTACTGTAACTTTGTAGTAAGTTTTGAAATTGGGAGATGCGAGTCTTCTAACTTTGTTTTTCTAATTAATATTTGACTAGGTAGTATGATCAGGTAGTTCACATATCAAAATGATATGAAAAGGTCTAAACTGGAAAGGTTTGCTCTCTTTCTTATTTCTGTCCAGCCTGTTTCTCTGGCTTTCTAGAGGTAATCATTTTTATTAATTTTTTCTATCCATCTATCCATTTGCAAATGTGAGCAAATATGAATTTTTAAAAATATTTCCCTTTCTATACAAAAGGTAGGATGTGGTATACTGTTTTATATCTTGGCTTTAAAAAAAATTCACAGTGTTTCCTAGAGATTCTTTTCACAGCAGTTCATAGAGACTTCTTTCTTATTTTTTTTCTTTTATTCTGAACAAATTAAATCTCTCTTTTTTAAACTGCTATGTACTCTTCTATGGTAGGACCATAGCCTGGCTTATTTAATAGGCCTTGTATTGTTGGACTCCTGGGTTATTTCTAATTTTTGTTTTTTAAAAACAACAGTGACATGACGAATACATTTGTACATATGCCGCTTCATATGTAGCGGGAGACCCTATTGGATACGTTTTCAGAAATGGGATAGATGGTGCCAGTTGGCCTTTTGTAGGCACTGCATTTTTCTGCAGTGTAAGACTGCCATATTTCTCCTAGCTCTGTTGGCAGAGTGTATTTTGAACTTTTAGAATTTCACCCATCTGATAGATGGGCCATTATAGTTTTAATGTATAGAGTGTGGTTGGACATTTTTTCAGATGTTTGAATGACTTGTGTTTCCTTTTCTCTTAACTGTTGATGTGTTTGTCCTTTTTTTTTTTTTTTTTCCTCTTTTTCTTTTTGAGACAGGGTCTGGCTCTCTGTCACCCAGGCTGGAGTATAGTGGCATCATGATCATGGCTCACTGCAGCCTAGACCTCTCAGACTGAAGCAATCCTCCCACCTCAGCCTCCTGAGTAGCTGGAAACACAGGCATGCACTATCTGGCCTAGCTAATTTTGAGTACCTGGGATTACAGGCACCCACCACCATGCCCAGATAATTTTTGTATTTTTAGTAGAGATGGGATTTTACCATGTTGGCCAGGCTGGCCTGAAACTCTTGACCTCAGATATTCTGCCTGCCTCAGCCTCTCAAAATGCTGGGATCATAGGCGTGAGCCACTGTGCCTGGCTATTTTTATATTTTGTAGAGATAGGGTCTCACTATGATGGCCATGCTGGTCTCAAGTTTCTGGGCTCAAGCCACCTTTCTACCTTAGCCTCCTGAAGTGCTGGGATTACAGGCATGAGCCACTTCCTCTGGCCTGTTCATTTGTCAGGTTCTTTATTTCTGTGAGTGTTTTATACATGCTGTGAGTTGCAGATATCTTTCTCTATTTTGTCATTTGCCCTTGGACCTTGCTTAAGGAACTGTTTGCTGGGTAGATAATTTTGATCCTTAAGCAGTAGATTGTCAATTTTTTGTAATGTCTGCTAGCTTTTGAATCAAGTTTCATGTGATTCATGTGACATTTTCTACTCCAAAGTCACAAAGAAATTTGGCTATTTTTCCCTCTCCTGCTTTTATGCTTTCATTTTTTACTTTGAAATCTTTTATCTATTTGTAGTTCATCCCATATACATATAAAGCATCGGTTGAACACTTTATCTTCAGGTATTTACTAAGTGGCTTCCCAAAACCATTTATTTAAAAAACCACCTTTAGCTTTACTAATTTGAGTTTCTGGCTTTATCTTCTATTAACTTACTATATGTATTTATGAACTTTTAAATTTTATTTCTTTTCTTTCTTTTTTTTTTTTCTTTTTGAGACGGAGTTTCACTCATGTTACCCAGGCTGGAGTGCAATGGCGCGATCTCGGCTCACCGCAACCTCTGCCTCCTGGGTTCAGGCAATTCTCCTGCCTCAGCCTCCTGAGTAGCTGGGATTACAGGCACGCACCACCATGCCCAGCTAATTTTTTGTATTTTTAGTAGAGACGGGGTTTCACCATGTTGACCGGGATGGTCTCGATCTCTTGACCTCGTGATCCACCTGCCTCGGCCTCCCAAAGTGCTGGGATTACAGGCTTGAGCCACCGCGCCCGGCCTTAAATTTTATTTCTTATTATTTTTAATTTTTAAAAACTTCCATTCACTGAAAACATTTGTTTCTATCCTTTTTATCTATCTGTCTTGTCTGTCTACATGCTGAAGACACAGTGTTTTAGCTATTGAGGATTTTTACTGTGCTTTCCTGCTAGGTAAGGTCAGTTTCTCCCACATTGTTCTTCAGAGTTTATCCCAACTCTTCTTAAATGTTTTTTTTTTTTATATGAATTTTTAAATCAGCTTATGTACTTTGAGAAAGTAATCATGTTATTTTTACTTGGAGTGTGTTAAATTCATGAATTCATCAATCTTCTGGGTCTCTGTGCTAGACACATTAAGTTTGGCTGCCTGTTTACATATCCCTGCTTGGGTATCTAAGAGACCCCCAAACTCAATGTGTCTAACCCTGACCTCTTAATTTCACTTCCTGACCCCAAACCATGCCACTGTGGGCTTACCCATATCAGTTGGTGGCAATGCCAGCCTTCTAGTGGCTTAGGCAAAAAAACCTCTCAACGAACCAACTAAAATGCTAGGTGGAATATATTTCTTTAGTTCTTATATATTTTATTCATTTTATTTTTATTTCTAAAAATTTTCCTACAGCTTTCTTAGGCTGCCTTTTTTTTTTTTTTTTTTTTTTTTTTTGAGATAGGGTCTCATTCTGTCACCAATGCTGGCGTACAGTGGCATGATTAGAGCTCACTGCAGCCTTGAGCTCCTGGGCTCAACAGTCCTCCTGCCTTAGCTTCCAAGTACCCGGGACTATGGACGTGTACCACCACACTTAATTAAAAACAAATTTTTTTTTTTTTTTTTAGAGGTGGAGTGTTGCCATGTTGCCCAGGCTGGTCTTGAACTCCTGGGCTCAAGTGATCCTCCTGCCTCTCAGCCTCCCAAATGCCTAGGACTATAGGTGCATCCCACCACGCCTGGCTGTTAACTTTTACTTAGAAATAATTTAGGCTTACAGAAAAGTTAGGTAAGTAGTAAACTTCATCCGACTTCTATTGATAGCATCTTACACAGCACAGTTATCAAAATGAGGAAATTAACACTGAAAACATATTATGGGCTACACTACAGACTCACTTGAATTTTGCCAGTTGTCCCACTACTGTCCTTTTTTCTGGTCCAGGATCCAGTCCACAATTCCACACCACAGTTATTTGTTGTAGCTTCTTAGTCTCTTTCAATATGTGGCCATTCCCTTGTCTTTCCTTGTTTTTCATGACCTTGCCACTTTTGAAGAGTCACTTATTTTGTCAGGTTGTAGAATGTCCCTCACCGTGTGTCTACCTGATGTCTTCTCATTGTGAGATTGAAGTGGGGCATTTTTGGCTAGAATACTACAAAAGTGATCTTGCACCCTTCTCAGTACATCATGTTGGGGCATGTGATGTCGGCATGTCTTGTCATTTGCCAGATTTTTCTCTGTCAAGTTACAGTTTTCCACTTTGTAACTGGTAAATGTTTTGTGTGGAGATAATCTGAGACTATGCAAATATCCTGTTATTCAATCTACTCCCACTCACTGATTTTAGCCTCCATCCATGGTCTTTGCCTGTAACAGTTATTACTGAAATACTTGCTTAATCAGTCCATCTTTTTTTTGAAATAAGTTTATTCCATATATATTTTGCATTAGAAATGTAAAAGTAAATTAGGGCTTTAACAAAAATCTTCTGTATTTTTAATAATGGTTATATTCTTAAATGATCTGTGTATGCTAAAATGGCTGGGTGAATCTCATTTTCTTGGTTAGCATTCAATTACTAGATCCAGGGCATCTTGGCTAATATTTATTTAAAAAAAATTGTTTATTTTACTTTAAGTTCTGGGATACATGTGCAGAACATGCAGATTTGTTACATAGGTATACATGTGTTATGGTGGTGGTTTGCTGCACCTATCAACCTGTCAGTTAGGTTTAAGTCCTGCATGCATTAGGTTTGTCCTAATGCTCTCCCTCCTCTTGCTCTCCACCCCCGAAGGCCCCAGTGTGTGACGTTTCTCTCCCTGTGTTCATGTATTCTCATTGTTCAACTCCCACTTAAGACATCTTTTTAAATATATTGATTTACTGCTTAGGAGGTGAGGAAGATTGTTCAGGGTACCTGTTACTGGACTGCAGGAAAAAGAGGTCCCTCTATGGTCTTAAAGAAGCAGATTTCTCTTGCTTGCCAAATAAAAGTTTCATTTTTAAACAGGAAGGGAATTTGCTTTTTTTCCAGTTTTTTTTTTTTTTTTTTTTTTTTTTTTTTTTTTTTTTT
>NW_022437005.1:5396403-5413932 GCF_009761245.1 Sapajus apella
TTTTTTTCCTTTTTTTTTTTTTTTTTTTTTTTTTTTTTTTTTTTTGCTAAGTATTAACCTGGCAAATACATTTCCTAATCATGAGCCATGCTGATTAACTCTTCCCTGGCGACTGCATAGTGCTCTTCTAATATAGGCCTCCAAGAAATTTCCCAAGTGTTAGTATAGAACTTTTGCATCTGTATTCAAAAGAGAAATTTGTCTATGCTTTTAAAGAATATTCTTCTCTGTTTTAAAATTTTAGAGTAAGGGTGGTACTGGCCTTGCAGAATAGACTAGAAAACTTAAAATCTTTTCCCATGCTCTGGACTGATTTAAATCACATAGGTGTTGCTGTTTAATAGAACTTAGTGATCTCTTTGGGCCAGCTTCCTTGGCTGTTGCTCTGGTGAGTTTCCCAACAGCCCTCAAGTTCCTCTGGGTAGTGAATTTTACCTGTCAGCTCCTTCATAGCGGGATTTTCCAATTTATTGGAAGACAATTTTATAGATGTTTAAAATGATTTTGAAAGATCTTTATATCTAGAGTCACATTCATTTTCTCATGTGGTTTGGTTGTATTTCCCCCCTTTTTTCTCAATCAGTGTTTTTAGCTTTTTTGTTATTTCATCGTTTTGCTTTAATCGTCACTCTTTTCACTTCATCTTCACTTTATTTTATTTATTTATTTTTTTATTTTTTTTGAGATGGAGTTTCACTCTTGTTACCCAGGCTGGAGTGCAATGGCACGATCTCGGCTCACTGCAACCTCCGCCTCCTGGGTTCAGGCAATTCTCCTGTCTCAGCCTCCTGAGTAGCTGGGACTACAGGCACGCGCCACCATGCCCAGCTAATTTTTTGTAGTTTTAGTAGAGACGGGGTTTCACCATGTTGACCAGGATGGTCTCGATCTCTTGACCTCGTGATCCACCTGCCTCGGCCTCCCAAAGTGCTGGGATTACAGGCTTGAGCCACCGCGCCTGGCCCATCTTCACTTTAATGAGAGTGTGATTTATTTGGTTTCTTTTCCTGGTTCCTTATTTCATTTGGTTTTAGTCTTATTTTTTAATAAATGCACTTACAGGCTGAAACTTCAGAGTCTGGAATGGCTCCTCCTCCTCACATCTGGTCCATCAGCAAATCCTGTTAGCCTCACCTGGGACATGCACACAGATGCTGAGAACAGAATGCCACTTCTGCACCCACCCTGGCCCAGGCTGTCTGCGTCTCTCATCTAAATCATTGTGACAGCCTCTTAATGGGCCTCCTGCCTCCAGCTGGGTCTCCTTTCAGGCTACACCCAACACAGCAGCCTGAGTGAGCCACTTCCCCTATAGAGGTTTATCCTATGTAGTACTATATCCTATGTTTATCCTATGGTACTATAATAACATACTTTTAATTTAGGAAAACTTACAGGGATCACTTTGCCTTACTTCTCAACAATTACAAGAAGAACTGTGTGTGTGTGTGTGTGTGTGTGTGTGTGTGTGTGTGTGTATGTATGTGTGTGTGTATAGAGACAGAAAAAGAGCATGCACAATAGAGAGAGGGCACGTCACTCCAGGGACTGTGGCTCTGTGGCTCTCGTTGTGAGGGTGACAGGAGCTGCTGGAGGTTGGTTCTGAGCAGATCCTCACTCTGGCGATAGGGGTGCCCTGTCAGGGACTGGAGCCCCACCAACTCAGATCGGTCTACCTTGGAGCCTCTGTTAGGCTGCTCCTTCTGGGTCTTTTGTCCTTGGAGGCTCTGACCTGGGTCAGAACCCTGCTGTGAAGCCCTTCAAAGGCCACTCTGCTTCTAAGGTGAAGACATATTCCCTGGGCTGTTTCCCAAGCCATGTCCAGCCGTAATGCCCAGCCCAGCACATCAGAGCTCCTGCAGTGAGGTTGGGTGACAATATACTGCAAATACATAAGAAACTCATAATGAAATGCCAGCAACATGGAAATGTACTGGATGTGAATGCAGACCCTCGAGTCCCAGGGAGAAATTACAGGCCAAGATTAATTCTGTAATCAAATTCAAAAGCTTCGAAGACCAAAGGAAGATATGAAATCATATCCCATGACCTCATGAGCTCAGAAGCCACCTCCCCTACTGTTTTTTGGGGACAGGTGTCCATGCATGATCCAGTCTGGGTTCACGCAGCAGCCTTGTCCTCGCTGTGTCTGAGATGTGTCATACAGGTGTCCTTGTAAGTCCTTTGGGGGCCTCAAACACTGCTTCATCCCCACACAGCCTTCCTGGAGCCTCAGTTAGACAAATAGACAGCCTTCATCCCTACAGAGTTATCCCAGGCAGAGTAATATCAAGGACCACAGCAGAGCCCAGAAATGTCCGAGCAAAGTTTGATAATCAGGGAACAACTCCTTGCTTTGGATCTCCTATTATGCAAGAAGGCTACCTTGATTGTCTTGAATTCATGACCTCAGGATGTAGGCATAGTTGGGAATTTAACTTCTTAGGTAAAGGTTAATTTTGGTCCTAGGCATTTACCATTTTAATGTTTGTTTCTTCTCATGGCTTTGACACTCTTTAGTTTGGAATTGATGGTGGCCCTGTTAGTGAAAGGTACCCGCACTTTTCCGTAATTAGGTATTGGATCCCCCAGTACTTCTGCTACAAAGTTCCAGGCTTGAGACAGTTGCTTCCAATAAATGAATACCCCCCTCAGAGGTAGACATTACCTCTGGGCAGTTGCAGACCCAAGCAGAGAACCCTGATAAGGGGAGCCCAAAGCTTGGGAAGAAGCCACAATAGCCCAGGTCTGCCTTTCCAGTTCCCTTCATGACCTTGAATGTGGCTTGGAGTCAGACCTAGGCCAAACCCTCCAACTGTGAGAAAATCAACTGCCAGGGTCCAAAGGGCCTGTAATGTGCCCATTTGCTGACAAAACAGATCTTTTCATCACCAAGTCACTTAAGACATATCATTCCCAGAGCTACCGGTCTGTGCCAACGCCCCCAGAGCCCTTGCCTCAGCTTTCCAGGTACCCTTGAGCCAGGTGTCTGCTGCTGTGTTGTCCCAGTGGTGGTTCACTGGCACTGGCCCAGCCTCTGGGGCACTGAGGATGCCAAAGAACTCCTGTCTCTGTAGAAGCAGCTCTGTACTCGAGGACGTAGCCATCATGGATGCTAGCGGCTTCCAGAGTCACACTCCCAAAGGCTGTAGGCACAATCCTGCACATCCAGATCAAGCTCCTCTAGCAGGTGGTGGCTCCAGCCTGGCCCCAGGCTTATTTTGAACCCCTCAATGCCACTCATATGCTTTATTTCTTGGTGTCCCAGCCTGTAACACACTGTTGGGGTTTCTATCAGCAACAGCCTCCTGCCTGCTCATGTTCTGAACAGATTGAAAGTAGAATGAAGAGGAAGCCTGGGGATGAGAATGCCTCCTTGGTGGCACATGACTGCCTTTAGGGGATGTGCTTAGATGGGCTGGCCTAATGGTCAGTGTCTAGTGCCCAGGCCCCATACTGGTCCCCAGAGGTCGGCTGAGCTCCAATCCAGTCATGGCCACACAGGGCAAGCTCTGGAGAGCAGAGAATATGGACTTGCTCCCAGCCAGGCCAAGAGGCAATGGTGCATGACTTTTGTTCTCCCCATTTTTCTTTCATAGCATACTTTTTTTGGCATAATATTTTTCTGTCCCATCCCTGCAATTTACTCAAATACTAGCATGGGCAGTGGTAGGCATGACAATAATAATAATGATAATAATGACTATAATTTCCTGTACACTCACTGTGCCGAGCTGTGTACTAACCTGTGTGCACCCTTGTAACCATCCCAGGACAACTGTCCTGTTGTGTCAGAACAAACTGGGGCACACAGAGGTGGTGCGAGCCTTCTTGGCCAGTGGCGAAAGTCAGTGAAACATTGTCCAAAGGGGCATGGACAACAGTTTTTGCAGCTACATAGGAAATCTGCAGTGAGGCACTCTGGTTTGTGGCCGTCAGGGCCTTAGAAAGTTCTGCTGGAGTTGAGTTCATGGGTGGTTAGGCTGCAGCTGAGAGCTTGCCTGCTTTAAACATGCAGCACGAGTGTATTTAACATGTGCTTAACCTGCAGCTCTGGGTAGAAGGAATGCTGGGACTTAATATTTAAGAACAACTTGATTATATCGCCATAGGAGCCCAGATGTCGTTTTATAGATATGCTTGTGTGTGTGTGTATGTGTATTTAATGTGTTTATTTTCCCTGGCTAGCATAATTCTTCCTGGGACCTTTACCCTTTGATCTGAACTGGAAAAAATGTTACCATTTTAAGATCTCTTAAAACATGTCTTTGGATTTATCATCTGTACAGATGGAAATTCACATAATAGTTCTATTCTTAACAGAAGAAAAACAGGAAAAGAAAATAAATTTCTTGCTACTTGGAATGATAAACAAGGAGAAGCATATGCTGTATATCCTGGCAATAGAAATTCAAGGTTGGAAATAATTCCTGTCCTCCTGAGCCTGCCTTCAGCCTCCCTGAGGAGTGCAGTGACTGAAATTTTCTACTAATTGTAGCCATAATTTTAGCATGCAATTAAACACATGATTTCCTTCCCAGCTGATGTTTTTTTGGTTAGTCTGACATGGATGAGGCAAAAGCTCTGTTGATTTGAATGACCACTGTAAGCTGATAGGAGGTCAAAGAAAGTCATTATTTGAGCACCTTTGGCTACCCAGTAGGATCTAGATTAATCTTGCTTATAAACATGGCCAATGGCTTGGGTGCTTCTAATACAATTTTCAAGTGTTACTGTCTGTAGGCCAAATAAAGCTGTCTGTTGGCATGCTCGTTTTGCTGAGTCCCTACAAAGGACCACTGGTAGAAAAGACTCAAGAGATGGAATTTGTGAGGTCGTGGTGGCAGGAACAGAGACTCATGGTGGTCACCCAGGTTGCAGAAGAACCTCAGGGTGTGAGACCTGCCTGTGTCCCCGCAGGCCCAAGAGCAGCGCCTTCCATGGAGGGAGATGGAGGGCTTTATTGCATACAGTGCAAACATGGCCTTCCAGAATGCTCTGTGTTTGCCTTCCCACAATGTACAGTCCTGGTAACCCATATTCTTTCCCATCCTTGGTGTTACCAGACCATTTATTTCTAGCCAATTCTGTTGGGCATGTGGCAGCATCTGTGCTGTTTAATCCTGCATTTCCATCCCTCCTTACAGGGCTGGCAAGTTTTTCCTGTATTGACTGGCTGATCCTCCTCCCAGTCAACCTCCTTCTCCAGTGTGACCCAGGTTTTGTATCATGCTGATCTAGGTGTGTGATATGCTTTGGCTGTGCCCCCACCCAAATCTCACCTTGAATTGTAGCTCTCACAATTCCCATGCTTTGTGGGAGGAACCTGGTGGGAGGTAATTGAATCATGAAGGTGGGTCTTTCCTGTGCTGTTCTCATGTTAGTGAATAAGTCTCACAAGATCTCATGGTTTTGAAAACAGGAGCTTCCCTGCACAAGCTCTCTCTCCTTTTGCCTGTTGCCATCCATGTAAGATCTGACTTGCTTCTCTTTGCTTTCTGCCATGATTGTGAAGCCTTCCCAGCCATGAGGAAATGTAAGTCCATTAAACCTCTTTCTTTCGTAAGTTGCCCAGTCTTGGGTATGTCTTTATTAGCAGCGTGAAAATGAACTAATACAGTGTGCTTTTGGATAGAGTAATCTGGGGTCTCCATCTTTGATAACTGTTTGGATTGCTTTTTCAGATGGCAAGTTTGGGGCCTACATGCAGGTGCACATTCAGAACGATGGGCCTGTGACCATAGAGCTGGAATCGCCGGCTCCTGGCACTGCCACCTCTGACCCAAAGCAGGTAAGCCTGGAATCTGGTGCCTGGCTCTGTCCGTTGGGTGCCTGTAACATCTCTTTAGTCCCTGGAACAGTCCTCGGTCTGAGGAAATACATCATTCACGTAACCTATTTATTTTAATACCTGCCCTCCCAAGAATTGTGTTTACAATGTACTCCTGCGCACTGTGGTGAGTGCCTTCTCCTGCCTTTGAATTCCAAAGGACATGTCCTGTGCAGAGCCACGTTCTTCCTCTGGGCTTCTCTTTCCCTATCCAGGTACCATGGTGCCCACCCGCCCCTGGGTGGCAACAGAGCAATGGCCCTAGATTGGCTTGGTAACCCATTCCAAATGGTTACCTGAAGTGGGTTTGGTCTCAGGTGTGGGTAGATGTAAATCCCCATTTTTCTAGAGCAACGTCTGACCTGGGTTTGCTGCCAATTTGTAAGCTTTCATAAAGAAAAGGAATTAAAGTAGAGAAAGGAAATGTGTAATAGTCCTTGGAACCCATGTAGTCTCACAGATGCTTAGCACACTTGTAAATGCTTAATTAATGTACTCACTGGATAGAGACACGTAGGGCCTGGCAGGCTGTGATGGGCAATGATGCAGTGGTAAGGGGGCAGCACGATAGAAACTTGAAGCTGGGCACCTGTTCAAAGCCAAGTTGTTTCAAAACCAACCTGTTTAAAGACAGGGTCTTGCTCTGTCACCCAGGCTGGAGTGCAGTGGGGCAATCATGGCTCACTGGAGCCTGGACCTCCCAGTCTCAAGTGATCCTCCTGCTTCAGTCTCCTGAGTAGCCGGGACTATAGGGATCTGCCACCATGCTGGGCCCAAATTTGAATTTTTGTAGAGAGGAGGTTTCACTGTATTGCCTAGGCTGGTCTTGAACTCCTAGGCTCAAGTGATCCACTAGGTAGGGCCTTGGCCTCCCAAAGTGCTGAGATCACAGGCAAGAGTCACCATGCCTGGCCAAAGCCAGATATTTTAAGTTGAATGTAATCTTTTATTTTTGTTTCTGTATTATTTCATTCCTGTACTGCTATAAAGAAATATCCGAGACTGGGTGATTTATAAAGAAAAGAGGTTTAATTGGCTCATCATTCTGCAGGCTATATAGGAAGGATGGCTGCAGAGGCCTCGGGAAACTTAGAATCATGGTGGAAGGTGAAGGGGAAGCAGGCACATCTTCACATGGCCAAAGCTGAAGGAAGAGAGAGCAGAGGGAGTTACTACACACTTTTGCACAACCAGATCTCATGAGAACTCACTGTCACATGAACAGCAAGGGGGAAGTCTACCCTCATGATCTAGTCACCTACCACCAGGCCCCTCCTCCAATGCTGGGGATTCCAATTCGACATTAGATTTGGGTGGAGACACAAATCCAACCATAGCAGTTTCTGACGCTCTTTGTATTGAGGAACATGTCTGATGCAGTAGGCTAGACTTCAGCGGTAGTAACTGAGGGTCCTGGAATTACTAATGACATTAAAAAAAATCACAAATGGTGGGGTGCGGTGGCTCACGCCTGTAATCCCAGCACTTTGGGAGGCCGAGGCGGGTGGATCATGAGGTCAAGAGATCGAGACCATCCTGGTCAACACGGTGAAACCCCGTCTCTACTAAAAAAATTACAAAAAATTAGCTGGGCATGGTGGCGCGTGCCTGTAATCCCAGCTACTCAGGAGGCTGAGGCAGGAGAATTGCCTGAACCCAGGAGGCGGAGGTTGCGGTGAGCTGAGATCGTGCCATTGCACTCCAGCCTGGGTAACAAGAGCGAAACTCCGTCTCAAAAAAAAAAAAAAAAAAAAAAATCACAAATGAAAAGTCCACCTGAAAATGTAAGCATTTTATTTTGAAATAATTTGAGACTTACAGAAAAGTTGAATAAAAGAGTTTCCATATACTTTTTTATCCAGCTGCCTCCAATTTCAATGTCTTACATGACCATAACACGATGATCAAGACTTTGAAATTAATGTTGATACAGTACTATTACATTAACTACATTGCAAACCTTATTTGAAGTTCACTAGGTTTCTTAAATGTCCTTCTTCTGCTCCAGGATAATGCAGGATTCCACACTGCATTTAATTGTCACTTCTGCTTAGTCTTCTACAATCTGTGACTGTTCCTCAGCCTTATCTTTTATGACATTCACACTTTTCAAGAGCACTAATCTACTATTTTGTAGAATTTTCTCACATTGGGTTTTCTATGATTATATTGAGGTAGTGTATGTTGATAGGAATAGGAAATAGCACAAAAGTGATCTTGTGCCCTTCGTGGTGCATCCTACCAGGAGGTATGTGGTATTAATTTGTCTTATTACTGGTCATACCAGCCTTATCACTTGGTTAAGGTGAAGTCTACCAGATGTCTCCATGTTAGATGAAGTTCTAACCTCTCTCCCCTTGTCTGTCCCTGGCTCATTCACAGCAGACAGCTTTCTTTTGGCTTTGCAGGAAAATAAGCTAGCAGATGGCATTGACCCTGCTTCTCCATCCCCCTCCTACCACCGTGGTAGCAGAGCTGCCGTTTCCTGGGCTCAGGCCAGCCTCTCACCTGGGCCAAGACCACCTACATAATTTGAGAGGCCCAGTGTAAAATGAAAATGTGGGGCCCCTTGTTCAAAAATTACTAAGAATTTCAAGATGGTGACAACAGGGCATAAAACCAAAGGTGGGGCCCCTCTGAAGATGGTGCCCTGTCTGACTGATGGGTTGCTTGGCTGTGGGGCTAGACCAGCTTGGGCTTTGGAGCTGTCCCCTCCTACCTCCTCAGCAGCTTCACAGAAGCCCTCTGTATTCTTGTCGGGTCAGTCTGCCTCTCACAGTCATCCATCTTACCCCATTGGCTTTTAAATATGCCCAAATGTCTCCAGTTGAGAAATGCCTCCATTTCCTCCCTTCTGCTCTGCCTCAGCGTCCTTGGGTCTGTAAAGGCTCTTGCTGAGGGTACCAGTGACCTCACATTGCTTTATTTCGTGCCCATTTTTCAGAACCCCTTTCTTGCCACTGCTGCACACTTGCCCCTGGAAGTGGCTGGAGTCTCGTTTTCCGGAATGCCATTCTCTCTGGGTATTCCTCTTGCCTCTGGCTACCCCCTCTGGTTTTGTTTGATCTTTGTTCCATAGTTTTGATTTATTATTCTGCTTTAACTCTATCTGGAGAAAAATTTTAGTCTTTTTTTCATTCTAAATATTTTTCTGGAAATGGTAGAATAATACATTTTGCCTTTAGAATCTTCAGCTTTCTTTCAACCAGTACCCCTTCTTTTTTAGGCCAAAGGGTATAAAGATGCAGTTATTTCACATGAGTAAGCCTCGAGACCTAATGTACACCACGACGACTGCAGTCAGTAGTATCATATTGTGCACTGGGAATGTGCTAAGGGAGTAAATTTAGGAATTCTCAGCACGCACAGAATAAAGGACGGTAACTGTGTGAGATGCTAGACTGTAATTTACTTGACTGTAGTAATCACTTCACTGTGTGTGTAGATCAAAGCATCATGTTGTACATCTTGTTCCATAAACTCCCCTCCCTAAATCAAAAAATCCTCAAGTAGGCATTTTTTTAAACTTCTAATGAGCCATGTTAACTTATAAGGATAAAAAAGACTTTTATTTCTGAATCCTTTAGGAGTTTTCTCTTCAAATACACGAATTGTCTTGCATCAATTTCATTTATGTGGACTAGTTGCCTGACCCCCAGAAGCCTCAGACCCTGCACGTTGCATTGCGCTCTGCCCTCAGCTGTCCAGTAGGTGGCGGCGGATAGGCGCGGAAGGGGCCCGCGTTAGGTTGGTGCTGGCCAGTGCCTGGGGCCTCTCTCCGCCTTTTCTTCTCAATTAGAAGGAGCTTCCTTCCTCTTGGATCAAATAGCTAATTTGCTTGCTTTTGTGTTGACAGGAAGAGCACAGCCAAATTCTTTTTACTGATAGATAAACATGTGTTTCTATCAATTAAGCTTTTAATTCTGTGTTTTATTTTTCTGTTATATTCCAGTCAGTAATGAAAACTGCTACATTACAGAAAAATGGTTCTTTTGGCAGATTTCAACATTATAGAAAAATGATTGTTTTAGCAGGTTCTTTTAAAATATAAATAAGTTCTTTGAGCAAATGAACAATGTATGTGTGTGTGTATATGGATGTATGTGTGTATATGTGTGCATATGTATGTGTGCATATGTGTATGTGTGTGTATACGTGTGTGTTTGTGTATGTGTGTGCCCATGTGTATGTGCATGTGGGTGTGTCTGTGTGTGCATTCGTGTGTTAGGTAAGCATCAAGTGTCATTTTGGTATATGATGGTGTGCCGGGCACTGTGAGGAAGAGAAGGAACTGCTGCTGCCCAACCTGTGCAGCTGGAGATCGATTTTGGGCAACATAAACCTGAAGGGTTAATGACAGTGAAAGGGGTGGACAGCATAAGACAACTTAGGAAAGGTCACAAGACCATGCAGTTCATGCTCCTCCTTAGAACTCTTCAATGCCTTCCAAGTGCATTTTGCCGGAGCCTTGCACTCCTTGCTGTCATTTCCCAGGGCCTGAGTGACCAGGTGTCCGTGTCCCTCTCTTGCTCTGTGGCTGTCTTTCCCTCTATCCCTATGCTTCACCTACTGCATCTGCTGCCGCCTCCTCTGCCTTGCTGAGAAGAAAGTCAAGCTCTTTCTTACCTCGGAGCTCTTGTCTCAATTCCAGGGTCTCCTCCTTCTCTAAGATTCTCTGACCCCTGTAGTTCCTAGGAAGCCCCATCAGCTACACCGCCCTGTTGGTGTGATGGTTTATTTTACAGACTTCACACCATCTGCTATCATGGTCCACACCACTTGTAAAACTCAAGCTCCCTGAGTGTCATTCACTGCCCTGTCCCAGGAGGTGTGTGTGGGTGGGAGGGGTGGTGTTTGTTTAGCAGTGGTGCTCACAGCTGGTGGGCTGTGGTGTCTGTGAATGTCCCAAGTTCAGAAAAGACCATTGCCACTGCTGTTGCTGCTCAGCCGGGTGGGCCTCCCGGGGACTGGAGGTTTTAGCTGACTTTTAAGGATTTGGAAAGTAGAAGGGATTCCCAATTGCTGTTTTCAAATTTCTACTTCAAATAGGGGTAGATTCTTATTTTCAAGAGTCTCAGAGTTCTACTTATGTGATGCAGTTACTGCTGGTGAAGACTGGGCTGGTAAAGGTAACCAGCAGTTTGCCTTACTTAACTGGACTGCTGCTTGTTTGCAGAACTGGCTGCTGCAGCATCTGCATGTTTTCTGTACAGCACACCCATCACATTATAGGCTGTTGTGTGGGTTTCATACTCTGTCCTGGCAGTGAGAAGTTAGTTGGAAGGACAGCATTACATTCTTGCTCCAAAGGACATATTTCCAAAGGGAACAGGACATGGAAGCAGCAGCAGAACAAACTGACAGCTGTTTTTCTGTTGCATTTTTTTTTTTACAGGAGAACACGATTCTGGTAGGCACATCCTGATTATTATTGCCTAGTGTACAATTGCTGGTGCATGAGCTCTTACGTTGGTGGCTAGATATTGGGAGATTTTAATACCCTGGCCTGACATTTCTATGGTAGAAGTTTATATTTTCTTGTTTTAATCTTAAGTGCCCTTCCCCTGAGTAGGGCTTGTTTTTCTGAGCCTCACATGGATGGGGGAGCAGAAGGAGTTTTACCTGGTAAGGGGGAACATCTGGTAATTGAAGGACTCTTACGTGGGGACTAGGGCCCACCTAGGTCATAGCATTGCCATTAATTATTTACATTCTCATTTATTTAGTGCCACTGAAGATATTATTAAATGGAAATGCTTAAAGGAGCTAAAAAAAATGAACTTTCAAATATACATATTTGAATTAACTGACGTGTTTATTGACAAATCACTGGGATGAGTTGGCTAGCGAAACATGGTGCCTTTAATTTTACAGAGCCATTAATTTTATGCTCCTCTGAGTATCACCATTTCTTGTCCATAATTTTCTCTGTATAATTTTGTTATCAGCAAGCATTCACCCCTGTGCCTAGACCTTGGAATGTTAAGATTGTGACATTCATGGCTTCTGTAGGATCTGAAAGAAATATGTAGGGTAAGAGGGTGTGGGGGAAAATAATTCCACTAAGTTTCGTTTATTTATACTTCCAGTGACAGGGGCAGCCTTTTCATTACCTGCTGTGGAATCCAGAGGTGAAATGAAGGACACAGGAGCACACAGGTGGCTTGCTTCTACCAGGCGGCCCCATCATAGGTAGACAGAGGGGGACTCTCATTTGTTACATACTTCAGTTTGGGGGACCAATCAAATGAGAAGTATTCTGAATATGAGGAAGAATTATGTTGTTGCTAATAACTTTGCCTCTCTTCATGGAAGAACAGTTATTTAAATGTACTCCATTTAACTCTGTTTTTAGGCTTGAATTCTAGATTCTACCTCCCTAATTGCGGTTGGTTTCAGCTTCAGTGTTCACATGGCCTGAACCAAGCTCGAGGTGTTAACTTGCTGCAGGAGTATGTTTTAAAGTTGGGTTGCCAAGATGGTAGCCAGATCCTGTCAATTACTCCAGTCATATTAGTTCATTTTGTCATATTAAGTTATTGAACAAATGTTGACCGAGAGTCCAGCTTTGTTTATGCTGAAGTGTCACCAAAACGGAAGTGGCAACTCAGCAAAACTTCCTCATTACAGAGTTGTTGTTGCTGTTGTGCAGGCTTTGTCAGTGACACTGACTTCTGGGACCTAGGCCGCTGCGTGGAAGGCCTCTTATCAGGGCTAGGCTGCCATCTGGCCAGACTTCTTACCACACATGGAATCACACCTGGTTTTTTGATCCTTTCTGTCTGAACACCTGCTTTCTATGAATTATGAGATCAGCTCAACCATCTGGGGAGTGAGTTGGGTGTACAGGTGGGTGGGCTTCTGGCCTCACGCCTGGTCAGAATTTATCCTGAGTCCTTGTCAGTGCCTGCGGGAATGCCTGCCTATTACATGAGTATTTGGTATGGAAGGGTGGAAGCTTAGTAGATGTTTTTCTTCCTAGTGGAGAGCTGCAAGGGATCACTTTTATCATTTTAATTTGTTTCCAAATAGATGGTTGTCCTAAGTCAGCTCATGTGGACTTAAAGAGAAGACTTTATGAGGCTGGCATGACTGTCTCTCTGTTGGGGACTCACTGATGAGTTGATTAATCAATTAACTTTCACCTTACCATCTTAAATCCATAGCACAGGTTAAGGAAATTGCAAAAATTGGAAAGAGTTTTTTGTCTGCTATTGGAGTATGGCTGGTAAATTAAAAACTAGATCTGTTTCTCTTCCACCATTGACACGTAAGACATTTCTAATCTCCAACCAGAACAAAACATCTGTTTTGCTTTAAAACAATCTCTCAGGACACTAATGGAGCAGTGCCTTTAAAGCTTAAGGGCTTTATTTGTTTGTTCCTGTATATGTGTTTTGGGCAGATTCCTAGTTATTTTAATCTTATAATCTCATTTGTGTGTGTGTGTTAAAAAAACAAATTCTTTACCTTACTGACTTGACCTACCAAAGATTAACAGCATCCTTTTTATTCTCAAGGGAGAGAGGTAGAGTTTTTCCTTCTATGGATTTATTTTACTAAACATTGTACATAGCAATAATTTAGTTATACACACTCAATATTTTAATTGGGAATTCAGTCTTAGAAAAATATTCTTCTAGTCAGTGGTGTTTTGTAGAAAACCTTGCCCAAACATTTGCATTAGTAATGGAGAGAGAAGAATGATCTGGAAGTGATAGAAATCTAAAAAAATGCAGCTCTTGCTATAATTTTTTTTAAAGGTAGATAAAACATTCATCTACACAGAGATATTTGCCAACATGCTACAGTATAGGTATAGTCTGTAATGACTGATGAGGTAGTTACCTTTTTAAATCTTAGTCTCAGAGAAGGTTAGGATGGGCCAGGTATGAACTGAATCAAGTAGACTCTTAGGGGTTCACAGACTGGTCTGAGCTTATCCCACAAGTTTTGTGTGTGTGTATGTATGTGCCTTTTGCTGGGAGAAAGGGGCCCAGGGGTTTTATCATATTCTCCGGAGGTACCAAGAAGTGAAGATGCTGGTGAACTGGGGGCTGTTGTGTGCAGAGATTATATATTCTTTCTCTACCAAAGTAGCTCAGGGCCTTGTGGTATACAAATGGCAGAATGAGGACCACTGGCATCAAGCCACCCAGGGTGCTTACTAAAATTCAGAGTCCTGGGCCCACCCAGGTTTTTTGAACCAGAGTTCCTGGTGTGTTTGGTTGTGGAGGGCAGAAGAGTAGCCCTTTTATGTTTCTAACCAGGTCTTTGTGTGCTCCGAAGCACACTGATATTTGAGAACTACTGGAACAGAGAGAATCAGGCCTTGCCATGATCATCTGCTCCAGGCACTGGTTTCTTCTGGACCACCCTGCCCTCCCTTCCCTACTCCCAACTGTCTAAAAATACTTTACAACCTATGCTACTGCAGCTGCCAGGAAGCAAGATGGCTAGGCTTGATTATTGAGGTCATATGTGAGACTGTTCTTATTCATCAACAAGCCCTCAGTCACCCAACACCCCCTCCCCCCGCCACACAGGCAGTGATGAAAATGTTCCCACAGCGTGGTGCCTTCTCAACACAATTACAGATGTGTGAAGGAAAAGCCGATGCAGCAACAACAGCTCAATACGTTAGTGATTGATGATTGGCCGCTCTACTGGGTGACACTGAGGCATGTGGCGGGGGAATAACTTTTTTCCTAAGAGAGAGTAGCCCAACATGTGGATTGCTCAATGGCTGGGCAAGATTGCAGCGGTGTTGCCTCTTTAAGACTTGCAGTTCAAAAGTAATTTATAGTTTTCTTGGCTTTCTGAGTGCCAGACATGGAATGCCTTACTCATCTGTCGAAGTGTTAATGGAACTAGAATAAAAACCCAGGATGATCGACATTTTAGCCTCTGCATGGAAATTATGATTTAATGAAATGCATGAATGTGGAAGCTTCGATGGGCAGTTGGCTGATCATTTACGTTTAAACACGCATGGGAAATTGTTAAGGGCTCATATTTTATGGTGTATTATTACCTATTCAGTTCATGGTAAAAGTTTTTCACAGTGAATTGTAGACTAGTTTCCTGGAGATTATTTACTGTTTCATGAATAAGAATCACATTTTTTGTGTGTCTCTGCTCATCCACCTGAAATGAACTCCTTCCCTGTCTCTACCTGCGGACATCATCCCCATCTTTTAAGGTCCATTTCAGATAGGTAACTCTTCACTCATGATGCTTACCTCAGTGCCCATCCAGGCGAGGTTTTCCTTCCTGCCTTTGACTCCCCACCACATGGTGTGGCAAGGATTTCATAGTGGTAATGCCCTTGAATAAAAGCTCTTGCTCATTTGTTTGTTAGTTTGCTTGTTCATTTATCCACTTGTCCATCCACCCCTATGTCAATCCATCTGCCTACCCATCTATCCATCCATCCATCCATCCAACCATCTGTCCATCCATCCATCCATCCATCCATTCATCTATCCACTCACCTGTCCTCTACCTACTCATCTTATACATTCATCCAGCAAATTATTATTGGATGCTTGCTCTGTGCTGACCCTGCATGTAGGTCCAGCACTGAACCAACCTTGTACCTTCATGAAGCTTCCATTCTAGTAGGGAAACAAACAAAAACAAGTATAATTTAAATTCTGATGATATAAAGAAATCAAACAGGGTTAGGTGTAGGGAATGCTGTTGGGTAGAGGTCTCCTTAGGCACAAGCACTAGGGAAGGATGCTGAGATAAGAGGGAGCCAGTGAAGACTGAAGGACGCATGTGCCAGACAGACGGGTCAGCAGATGCAGAGCTCTAGGGTGACTGGTGGAAGAAAAGCCAGTGTGGCTGGAGCTTGGAGGGTGACAGGGAGAGGGGCAAGACCTGAGGCCAGAGCTTTGACCTGGGCTTGATGGAAGAAGGCCTCATGGGCCAAGGTAAGGAATTTGGCTTTTATTTTTAGTAAGCCAAAGACTTACTAGAATGTTGAGAGCGCTGACATGTGTTTGCAGAGATGGATGAGACTGGGTTTAGTGTAGGCTCAGGACAGAGGGATGTGTGGCCTGCGACAGGGTGGCAGAGAGGACATTTAGGAGCTGTGGAAAGATTCTAGATACACTTTGGAGGCCCTCAACCGCTCTCGTGTTCTGCCTTCCACAGTGGAGCATTTCTGTAAGTGACTCATGTGGTTCTTTCATACTGTGGCTTGAGCATTAGGGGGTAATACTGTAAAGTCCAGCCTCCCACGGTTCACTGCAAGAATGACCCCATTCTTGCCTCTAAGGCCGGCATGATGGAGGGATTCCGTGGCACGAGTTTCTATGATGACATCAGACATCGGACATCAAGGAGTGGGATACTCACCCCTGGTTCCTAGGGATCCTTGGGCACTGTCTGCACACAAAAGCCAGAACTTGTTTGATGGTTTCTTTTTTTTAAAAAAAAAGCAAGCAAGTTCAGGGAAGCAGGCTCCTTTCTCCAGGTCAACATGAAGCCAGATGTTTCACTGTTGCCCAGTTTTTTACCCAAATACAAAAACATTAATTATAAAAAGACACTGTAAAAAGCCTAAGAAACATGTATATTGAATTTGATTTATGTATACTATTGTAGCTAATATTTTCAGGGAAATTTCTAAATGTCAGTCATAGGAGCTTGTCAGAAAAAGAAAGTTTTATTTTTGGGAAAATATATTTCCTGGTGTTCATTGATCTTGGAAATTATGGAAAGTCATTGTCAGAAGGAAGGCAGCTGCTCCAGAGGCAGAGCTGAAGTCAGGACTGGAGGAGGCTGTCCTGCTGTGGGCTGCAGCGTGCCTCTTGCAGCTGGCTGGTCAAGAGTCTTGCGGCAGCCACTTTATACCTCACTAGCTGCACCATTGCAGTTATTTTTGTCAATATGAGACACAAAAGAATAGCATGTCTATGAATATTCTTCACATTAAATATATTCCTTTGACTATTTTCCATAAAATGTGAAGTCAATTTCTTTTTCTATTTTTAATCATGAAAGTGAAGCCCGGAAGCCTCAATTTCTGTGTAATGGAAAGATCTAAGTTTGTGGCCTTGTTTCCATTTTCCGTTTCTCCTGCTAAGTCAGGAACACGATACTCACATAATATCCCCCAGGCAGTGGCTCTGTTCAGGAATTGCATTGCTGTTTGACTGCAGAGGGAGGGCAGAGGCTATTATTAACCATTCATGTCATTGGTGGGTCATGAAACCTTCAGGGGATAAGGACATGTTCTATAAAATTTCGTTTTGAAATCCAGACCAGATCTTATACTCTGAGGATTTTTTTTTTTTTTAAGCTTCATGTTGTCCCTTTGTCCCCTTCATTTTCTCTTGGGAAGAGTCTCTTATTATTATAATTACTATTAAAAAAAATTCCAAGCAAGCAAGCAGTGTATTAACTGGAAAGTAACAATTTAGAAATGTTATTATTATTTATTTATTTTTTTTTGAGACGGAGTTTCACTCATGTTACCCAGGCTGGAGTGCAACGGCGTGATCTCGGCTCACCGCAACCTCCACCTCCTGGGTTCAGGCAATTCTCCTGCCTCAGCCTCCTGAGTAGCTGGGATTACAGGCACGCACCACCATGCCCAGCTAATGTTTTGTATTTTTAGTAGAGATGGGGTTTCACCATGTTGACCAGGATGGTCTCGATCTCTTGACCTCGTGATCCACCCGCCTCGG